>NW_024583065.1:155786-207651 GCF_018398535.1 Haplochromis burtoni | reverse complement strand
GCTAATGATATCTGGTGCGAATGTCACTGAAGCACAGGAGGGCCTTTGCTGTCTCATTAAATTTTGTGCATATATTTTAGGAAGCGTCTTTATGAGGAGCTAAGTTACAGAACCTACATTGCTACACAGTGCTCTACTAGAGGACCGAATCTCAACGGCAAATTAATTCTTCCTTGAGAGTTGAGAGGGAAGGTCCGTCATTTATAATAAAGATCTCTGGGGTTGCTTTCATGAGGGTTGTGTTTAAGAGTATTTGCATATCCAGAGTCTTGAAGAGGCACTCTGAAAGATGGAGGAATTCATAAAGTTGCACAGTAAGGACTTCAATGATCTTTGATATCGGCACTGTATCTGTTAGCTCACTGACAGTGTATTTTATCGTCACTACTTTTGGATCAGTGTATTTTTGTGCAGATTGAATTAAAGTTCAGCTTTTTAGAAACCTCTGGTATCTCCCAATGAGATGTTATCCTTTGTTAGCCCTGTATGAGCTACAGCACACTGGTGAAAACCGATGGAACGCTTTCAGTATTTTGATTGGATTTGATTTTTTTGCATGTGAAAATGTTAATCACAGGAGGTTTCACACACTGGTGAAAACCGATGGGAAAGCGTGACAGCGGATATGGCAGAGGGATTAAATTGTGATTGCCTTCATAGAATATCTGTTGTTTTTTTTTGCATATGTGGTGAAAAATGTTAACCTCGCAACCAAGGTCAAAACTCATTTAAGTGACAGTTTTGTATGATTACAATTCGTGTGCCTGCTTGGCGCGTCTCCTCTTAATTGACAACTCAGTTGGCTGTATGTATTATGTTCAAGACTCTTCGCAAATTAAAGAATCATAGGTCCTACTCTGTCGCAATTTTGGGTGCGGGCAAAAGAGTGGAAGGACGCGAAGAGGAGAAGTCTTTCAGTTTGCAAAACTTATAAGTATTTATTAGTAGGCTACAACTTACCTTGTGATTGTGTGAACAGCTAGTACTATTCAGAAGAGTGAAATGTAGAGATGCATTAACTGCAATTGTCTTGGTTGATGTCAATTGTTTTTAAGTGGGACCTGCAGATTTTTGGCACTGCCGATTTCTTTCTGAGTACTATAGCTACCAGCAAAACCAAGCAAAATCATATTTTTTCATTATTCAATATTTTTTGTTAATAAAACAAATGATAAAACAGTTTCCCCCATACTGCTCTGACTGAAAATTAAGTGCTCTGCTACTGGTAAGAGGTACAAGTCATTAGTTGCTGTACACCCACCTTTACCTGAAACATTTTCCCAGCAGTTGCAATAGATTTTTATAAGATAACAAAACAAGCATCAGTTACTCGTATTATTTTCTAATATGTTTATAACTTCCCCAGAACATCAACACTTATCTTTTCCTATCATCTTTCCTTATAACAGGGTTGATCCTTTGTTTATACCAAGCCTAGTGGCATGTGGTAACTCTAGCTAGCTAGCTCAGACCTAGCTAGCTTTTTTAGTATCTTTAAAATGTCCATTTCAGCTTGGTGAGTGTTATTTAAGTGTGCAATTAGGTAAAGGAGTTTTTCATGATGGTCCCCCATGTGCCTTAACTCACAGTTGGGCGCTTTCTAGCCAGTAACTGTTAGTTCCCCATGTTGGAAGCCGAATGGAGCGACTGCCTCTTCTCTCTCCCTCTCCTGCTGCTACTTCAATCATGAAACTGATCAATGATCAGCTGATCGGCTTTTCTGTCGCGAGTCCGTCTCTCTTCTTTGTTTTTGGCCCACTTTGCACCAGAAAGAGGAAACCAGCGGCTGAACAACAGCAGCACGTTTAAGCTTGATAAGCTGTTGTTAGAATTTATTTAATATTACTTTCTACTCGAGGATCTTTTTCTACGCAGCTGACGCTGTAACTCGATATTGAACCGTTCGATACAGTGCTTTCGGTTCGGTACGCATATGTATCGAACAATACAAAATTTTTAATTTATTTTATCAACTTTTCCTTCTGACGATGCTGTCTGTGTTGAGCGCTCAGTGGATCTGCGCTCGACAGTGCAGCCTAGGCGGAGTAGTCGAACGCAGATTCACTGAGCGCAGGGCAAGCTAGCGAGACAGAAGTTAAGCTCTCCTTGCAACATGGCAAATTGAACCTCCCCCACCCTCATTCAGATCTGGCGTTTGGAACTATTTTGGTTTTCATGTGACGTATGACCCTGAAGGTAAGCGCGTCATGGACTAAAGTAAAACAGTATGTTGGATGTGCCATGCAATGCTCAATTACATGGGTGGGAACTAGTGTGTTAGCGCAGTTAGCTCGTTAACGTGTTGGCCGTCTAGCCCCACGCACGGGGCGATCTGGGGTAGCTCGTTAACGGAGATTTGCCGTGTTGTGGCGTTAACGTCATTTCAACGAGATTAACGCTGACAGCACTAGTGGGAACACAACGAATATGACTGCACATTTACGCCGACATCATCCTAGTGCAAAGACAAGTGGAAGCAGACAAAAACAACAAGCAGCATGTACAAACAGCCGTTAGCACATGATTCTCCTTATGGGGACCTGATATGTTTAATATGCTGCTGAGAATATAGCCCAGAAGAAGCGATAGTATAGCTTTTATTTTGGAAAGAGCCATTTCTCTGTAATAAACTCTCTTTTCCAAAGATGAGTGATTTCTCGATCAGATAGATTTTATTTTTTTATTATTTTGTTGTTTCAGCAACATTAAATTTAAAAACTGTACTTTTGAGTTAAAATATATTTATAATTTTAATAAATGACAAATTAAAAAGGCATGAACATTTTTTGTATCGAAAAAATATCGAAAAAAACAAAAGTTGTATCCAAGATGGCCGACTCCTAAATGGCCACCATGGTCACCACCCATCTTGAGGAGTTTGCCCCCTCACATATACTAATGTGCCACAAACAGGACTTTAATATCACCAACTATTCCCATTTTCTTACGGTGTATCCATATAAATGGCCCACCCTGTACAGTCCATTCTCTTTTGAGCTGCTTTTAAGCATCTTTCTTGTAGTCGTCGTTCCAACACAGGAACTTGTTTTGATTTGTGGACCTGGAAAATAGCGTCGCGCTCCCACAATACATTGCGGCGTGACGTCAACTCCAAAGCCCTGTTAGCATTTCTATTCAGTCTACAGCTTGTATAAAATGTTTTTCTATCTATAAGTTATCTTTAATTTTTTTAATTTATACACCTTTAATAAAGTCTGTAATATAGTCTGTTTGAAATGTGACGTTAACAAATTTATTGCAATCAGCATTGTTGTGATACTTAGGTTAAATTCTATTTAATGACATATTTAACACCAAGTTAGTTGCTAGTAAAAGGATAAACACTCAGAGCTGATACTAGTCTCTTCTGGTTGTTAAGTTCACTAATGTTAATTATTGATGTAAGCAAAAGACAATTTGTTGCTAGATGCAGTAACATTATTCATTAATGTATTATTATATATAATTATTGTCTGCTCCACTCTCCCTCTTTCTTCTTCCTTTTTTCACTCTGATCATAACTGGTCTTTTCATTAAGTGGCTCTTTTTGCTTTCATTTGGTTTGGTTAACCAGAATGATGCACACCACTTACAACAATCCTGCTGTCATTGCAAACTACACTACCTGGGTACTTCAAGAAGGTGTCTGTCTTGCTTGCTGGCTAGCAGAGTCTACGAACATGACCATCTGCCATTACAAAAAGCCTGTCAAAGAACCTCCCCTTACATACTCCTAATCCTCCTAAAGGCACACAGATGTGTATAAAATATTTCCAAGTCTTCCCTTAGTGGACACACTTGTAAGAAGTACATCCTGTGGCTGGGTGAGCAGGTGTTGATGGTACAATTTATAAACTATAATTTTTCTTTAAGACTGGGGTTGTTAGTGCGGAGACGGAATAACTCAGAAGTCAGTAATGATGCCATTTAATTTATGTTGGACACAAAGATGAGTCCTCTACACTGGTGCTCACATCATGTTTGTAATTGTTACTTTCTTGTCCTTGACAGAGTTATGTTTAGTTTGCTTTAGGGGCATGGATTTTTTTTCACTGTGATGCGCTCTTACATTTATAGAGAAGAAAGAAGTCACCCAGAGTCTGGAGAACTACACCTCCAAGTGTCCTGGTGGAATGGAGATTATCACCCTTCCTGATGGCTTGAAGCTACCTCCAGTGCCCTTCACAAAGCTCCCTATTGTTCGGTAAGGTGGCAGTCTAGTTAATGTTACTCCAGCGTGGCTCGATTTCTTTCTTTAAAAAAAAAGAAAGAAAAAAAAAAGTAAGATGTTGCCTCTCCAGTGCACATTTTGTCTCAACAAAATAAGTGAAATGGATCAACATTGGTTTATGCTTTCTGTCTGGAGAGACTGCTGTCCCTGAAGTTAAACGGACTTTTTGTTATACTTTGATCAAGTGATCCCTTCACTTTATGGTTTGATGGTCAGACGCTTGAGAGATGAGTTACAATGTTTTAAATTAATGTTAATTATTGCCACACTGCATGCAATAAAATTAGATTAGTTTAGCCTTTGTCTCCCCTGACAGAAATTTGTTTTGGACAAATGAGTGGGACATCGCACATAAAATAGCATAACATTAAATTCACACACACACTCATAATTTTGTCATTGAAAAGTTTAACTGATAATTGATGATTTACCACATACTCTTCAAATATGCGCTTCAAGGGGAGACGAATGGCGCAGACCAATTGTCTTTCCAGTCATTTAATCAAATTTTGAATTGTCCTATAAATTAGTAACATAATGCTTTTATCCACATCATAAGCCCTAAGCTTTCTTTAAAAAAAGTTTTTCAAGCACTGACTGATTCGTTAACAAGCATACTTCATATGGTGTAACTGACAGTCATTGAAGTGAAGGAAACTTTGGCGAATGTCTAAATACTTAACTGTTGTCACTTCAATTTTTTCTCCACTAATTCAAAGCAGACGGTGAGCTCCTGTAGGTATCAGATTGAAGCTAATTTCATTGGTTTTAGTTTCTGCACCACCACTGCACTGTCCCTTTCCTTATTTTATTTTTTTATTGTTTTTATAGATAACTTAAGATTCAGATATTTCTGATTCCTGCAATTGTTTGTGTATAATGTAAGGAGTGGAGTACACACTTTCTTCAAGTTCCTGTACTTTTTTGGTTTTGCTGAACTTGTAACTTTTAACAAAGAATAGTACCATAATTCTCTCTAACAGTGTGCTCTAATAAATGTGAATGTTCATCACAAACACTTTGAAATACCATATATGACACAAGCAGTTGTAAATAACTTTATTTAAAAGGTTGCCTAGATATTGGGCGACGCGTTGAGGGTGTTGAAAAGCATTATATAAATGCAATCTATTATTATTATTATTATTATTATTGTTATATTGCTGCCATGTCAAATGATCATTAAGGAACTTTAAACCTTGAATACTTGTGGAAAAATACGGTAACCCATGCCGCTGTTTCTTCGTCGATAGATCTGTGAAGCTCCTTAATCTGCCCGTCAGTCTGCGGCCCCATAAAGTGAAAGGCCTGCTGGGACAGAATATATCCAATGCTAGCCCTTTCATCTACTCACCAATCATCATGCACAACAGAGGAGAGGAGCGTTGTAAGAAAATAGGTAAGTCCAATTATGATTTTAGTGAAGATGCCACCGTGTTGGGTCATAGTTGAAGTGTCCAAACCTGGTTTCAAAAGCGAGTCAATCCACATAGACTCCCATAGATGTTTCCAGTCTGGTACAAAAGCTGTGAAATGGTGGGGACTGGTAACCCTCAAAGTGAGGGGCAGGGCTGTTTTGATTGGCAGTTATGCTGACATAAGCTGCTGTCGCTGTTTGTGGTGCCTTTTGGAACATTTGAATGGAGTTATCAGACAAATAATCTAGCTTTTAAGTCTTAGTCAGTTCCTGAGCCAAAATCTTCTTCTGTTCCCAAAATCAAAACTGTGTGGCATCACTGAGAGTTAAAAATGGCCTTAATTCTTTCATCTGCAATAAAATGATCAGTGAGTCTGCTCTTTCAGATGTTGTAATAAAGTTTAACATCCGGGGATCCATGAACAACAGGAGTTATGAAGTTTAATGGAGTTGGAAGTCAGCCCTCCTTGCTTTCTTTGCAGCCATTGGATAAATATCAGACGTTGCAGAAACTGAAAATGTCTGTAGTGTTGATGTTTAGAAATCAGAGCTATTAAAAAGGTGCCCGAGGAACAGACATCTTGTCCTATAGTCCCCATATAAAGTGGGACACCTGGTCAGTCTAGTCACAAATGGCTCGTTTCAGTCCTGAATGCCACCTGCACTGTAATATTTGATCACCTGCCTCCTAACTTTGCCACATGAAGCTTCCTGTTGTTTAGATTGTTTGAAGTTTCATTTACAAAAATGTTACCAAAGGGGGAAAACAGGAATTTCACACTGCAGAGCTTCAAGTGCTGCTGTCGAAATTAGCAAACAAAAGCTAATTTAGGGGAGACAGTAGGCGTATTAGAGGATTACTTATTGTTCAAAGCATTTTCAAAACAATTAGAAAGATTAATTTTACAGCTCCTTATGGCATGAGAAAAGAGAGCTGTTGGACAAAGTTTACCATTCTAAACCAGTGCAGTCAGTGTAAAAGGCAGTAAGTTGTGGGTCAGCAGGTTACTGAGATAATAAATTAGGAAAATATTGGCTTTTTAATGTGACGATGCAAATGATAATTGTGATGCTGTCTCTGGATGACAGTCTGTATTGTTTAAGCTGAGACTGAGATCTTTCAACATGCTGCAGTGCTGCAGTGCTGTGTTGGCTAACTTTACATCAGTCTCCAAACTTAGCAGTTGTCTATTTCATTTGAGTTCTCCACACTTCTCGAAGGACATTCAGGATGTTGTGTGTTTTGTGACTTGAGAACGCCACGATGCAGGATTTTCAAATTGATACCGTAAGTGTATGTAGTTAAAATGTCAGACGAGTTTAAATCTCCGTGGCCTTGACCTAAAGGTCAGAAGTCAGCTTGAGAAGAAGGTGATGTTGGATTTTGAAATTGACACTACAGGTGTTTGTTGTAGCTTGCAGCTGAGGGCTGCTGGCAATTGCAGGTATTTTTAGAAATTGTTACTTCAAATTACAAACTTGGCAAAACAAGACATCAACCTGTCTGGATTTTTGACGTTTGATAATAGGAGGTTCATCTTAGAAGTAGAGCTGGGCGATATGAGATTTTTTCATATCACGATATGTTTTTTTCATTTCAGGCGATAACGATATCTATCACGATATAAGCCAAATAACTATATTTGTAAGATTTAAATGTGCCGTTGCTCACAAGTAAAATGTGAAATAATCAGCAGCTTGTTTTTATTTAAATATTTATTTCCCATAATAAGTTCAACAGGGTAGATGTACTTAAGGAACATGAGACTTTTTCAGATAAATAAAGGCAAATATTGCAAACTACACAAAAGGCAGCCGCTAAAGCGTTTAAGTTTCAAAATAGAACAAACGAAACAGACTAAATTGTCAATTCCACTTAGAAACAAAATATTAATTCTAAAAATAAATCTTAGTTTGTTTTACAGAAGAACAGACAAAACTGACTAACTTTTGTCAATATCAAATAAACTGAGAACTAAAAGGAAATTCTCAATCTCTCCTTGTTGTATAGCTTAGCTTTTCAAACAGTTTTAACAGTTACTTTAGTCTGACAAAAGCCGAATGACGAATTAGCGCTTCCAGTCAGAGACTGAGGCTACGTCCACACGTACACGGGTATTTTTGAAAACGGAGATTTTCCGTTTTCGTTTTAAAAAATAATCCCGTCCACACATAAAGGCAGAAATGAAGGAAAACGCTGCTATGAACATGCCAAAGCAGCAGGTGGCGCTAGATTCCTAACCGTGCAGAAATGTTGGCCAATCAGAAGTCTAGAAGCCTCGGTGGGAAAAAGTAAACAAAGCTGGGGCATAGAAGCAGAACCGAGTCGTATGTGTGGAGGGACAGTAACTGTGTGTATATGTAAGCATTTAAACACTGCAGAGAGTAGAATTAACAGTATTGTAGAAATTCATTTCACCGAAACAATAACGTGGCGCACAGTGTGACGCATGCACCAGTTTATTGTATTTCCAGACTTGCTTTCGGCACAATTTACAGTGCACGCTACTCTGTTTTTTGTCAGACTTGAAATAGCCGAAATACCTTCACACTACGGAACTTCTATGGCTCTTCCGTTCGACAATCTCTCCGGCATTGGAACCATCATCTGTTTTCTCTTCGGTCACGCTCGGTTGATTTTTCTAGTCGGCACACTCATTTCCTCCATTACGCGCTGGCTCCATTACCCGCTGGCTGCTTCCCAAACAAACACACGTGCGGCTTGGCACTTGTGCTGTACGTAACAAGTCACGCGACGTGACGCTGCGGCTGTGATTGGTTCGGCTCTGCGCTACTTAATTTGGATTGGCTGACCTTTTTTTTTTTTTTTTTTTTTAAGAGGACAAGAGCGGCGAGGTCTATCGCGATAGCTTAATTTCTCTATCGAGTAAAAGTTATATCGCGATACATATCGTTATCGTTATATCGCCCAGCTCTACTTAGAAGCTGAAAACACAAGTTGTCATATAAAACCACAGATCCTTTTCAAGGACAATGGCACATAGCAAAAGGATTAAATTCGATTAAATTCTCTCATTTACAGTGTCAAAAAAAACTGCTTTAAAAATGTTTCTCATCTGGGGGAATTAATGACTATTAACACTTTTAAACAGGCCCAGAAACTAAGCTTTGGTCCTGTCTTTGGTTCTAATTTCATATGCTGACCATATATAATTTAGTATAAAAGATGAATGCTGCTGATTGTTAAATACAGTATTTCACAGTGGGGTGCAGTAACAGCCCCTAACATCTTATCTCTAAAATGTTTATTAAAAAAATATTCTAACAGGACATGAGAGACAGTTTAACAAACACTGGAATGTTTGACTTTTGTTTACTCAAGTAAAAGTGAAAATGTACAGGCTCTGAAATGCAGCACTTTGAAGGACATTTCTACCATTTTTTTCTTTCAAAGCTAACTGAATCTTGTTGCTATATTAATATAGTAATAAAATAAATGAGAAAACATGGGAATACATAGTGTTATTTTTTTAATTTTGCGTTAACACCTTAATAGAATCATGAGCAAAGTCGAGGGTTAAATTGAGATGGGGCAACAGGTGAGGCAACCCTAAAATCGGTTGTAGTGGCTTTGTGTGGGGAAAAGAATCACAATCCGGTCTTTAAGTGATGACGTGATAAACCCTGCTTCCGGGCCCAAACTACTCTGCGTTTAATAAGGCTGTTGTTATTTTTAACATGTTTTTATGATTTGCATCTTCTGTTTAGTCAGTGATCACTGCTGGCCTCTCTGTTTTTATTACCGCTAATCATTTTACAACTCAGTTTTTAAAACCTTATGATGTAACTACAGCCCAGCCCATGCAGCAGTATATTAATGACTAACTTGACTGACATTGTATTGTGGACGGATTATCTCAGTTGTTCTCCTGACTGAAGTTTGGTCCACTTACTGTATCCTGTCCCACGATTCCATTTGTCCCTAACCATCGGGAACCATCACGTTAACTTTTACAGAGTGGAAAAAAGTTAGCGTTCATCCTCCCTTCACTGTGTTTATGTTATGCTAACATAGCTGTGTCGCTAGCAATCACGTAGCACATCATTTTAAACCAGCTAGCCCAACTTCAGTAAACCTACAAACGTCACTGCTGTTTACTTTCCTGTCTTCATTTATGTTGGAAGTGATAGCAGAGCTGTGCGTTTACATTTTTCAGAGTCTCTCAGTCAGTACATGGCATATCATGTTTAGGTGGAATCTAGCGAGCTAACTTCTTGCTAACTTGTAACTCTGTTAAATTGAATAAATTCTGTTTTCATGGATGCCTGGATGTTAAACTCAATTGCTACACCTGGTAAAGCAGCAACGCTGATCATTTTATTAAAGATGAAAGAATTTAGACAGTTTTTCAACTCCCAGTAATGCTGCAGTGATCGTTTGACTTATGGACCTGCAGCGTAGTTTGGGCCCAGACATAGTTAATGACGTCAGACTTCAAGACCGGATATTTTCTGCTGTGAGCTCCAGCAGATTTTCTTTGTGGACAGGCTTTGATCAGCCAGCCTCTGTTGGTGATGCTGTTGCTTTGAATTAATTGTGTGAATAAACTGAAGTATAATTTCTGCTACACTTGACATAACCCAACTATGACCGTGAACACAAAGTCCTTTACTGTAAATTCCCCACAGTATGACAAGCTAACGTACTTATTCCACGCTAAAGTGGCTTGTATTTTCCTGCAACCTTTGTATAAGACAAAGTTAGTATACCTCAGTTTGTTTTGCAGGACAACATTAAAGCAACACAACTTCACGTCATATACAGATCCAATATCTGATTTTAAAAAACGAGGACATTTAGTGACAGCTTTAAATTTCCAGTTTGTCAAATGCCACTGAGCAGCATTTACCTTAAAATTTAACCTTTCTTGTCTTTCCTACATCTTCTTCCACCTCTGGCTGAAGTTAGCTCACACTCTTCTCTCCCTGGGAAATGCAGGACACAAACATTTTGTTTGCTAATATTTTTTGGGCTGTTAAGAGATGTTGTATTTGACTTTACCTGCCAATTTAAAACAAAACAAACAAAAAAACATTACTGCCTTTATCCTCACTCCTCTTCTGTAATGCTGGTTAGATGCTAAAGTACCGTGACCAGAATTTATGGACATCTGCACCAAAAAAAAGCTTTTTAGAGTAATTCTGGCCCAGCTTTGCCCCGAGTATAGTAGTATTAATGATGCATAAATTATGTTTTTTCTCTTTCATCTCTTTGTGCATGATAAGCTGATGATAGACACATCAATAGGATTGTGTCTTATGCATACTTGCCAACCTTGAGACCTCAGAATTAGGGAGACATTCAAAGGCGCGGGGTATACATATACAAACAACTTGAATTTTACAGTAATTATTTATTTAAAGTAAGTTAAATGTCACCGTTATAGCTGTCCCCCAATTATTTAATCTATTCTAATAACTTTAATCTCAGCCACAGCGATTTACTCAGGAGCTAATAAACTGAAAAAAGTCAAACAATAACATTTTTAGGTTATCTAAGTGACTTATCATGTTTAACCTGAGTAGCGAAAGACCGCGGGGGTTTGAAAAGGATGTGCCGGGAGTTCGCTGTTCTCGTCGGCTCAGCTACATTTGAAGTTTACACACCCACGTTCTCGCCTGAAAATATGCTAAAAGTTTATTTTGCGACCCAGAAAGAGTAATGAGAGTAATATTAAAATGAAATAAAACTTTCCCTCAAGTAAATCTGTTTTGAAAATGTAATGAGTAAAAAGCACAAATGTGTTTAAAAATGTAGGGAGTAAAAGTAGAAAGTTGACAAAAATAAATACTTAAGAAAAGTACAGATGCCTAAAAACTCTACTTCAGTACAGTAATATGAAGTATTTGTACTTCATTATAAGCAGCTGAGGTGGGAAGTAAAAAGAGTTTTGAAAGAGATGAAGTCTTTGTAGATATGTGCTGAATATCAATGGTCACTTGAGGAGCTAAGACTGAAGCAACACAAATAAGATGGAAGCAATCCACTTTTTTCCCCCTGTTTTCTGAGGTGTATTTCACACTTAATTGGCTGGCTATGAGAGTATGCCTGTGAGCCAGATCTGAGGTTGTGTGGGACTTTCCAGACATTCATATTATAGATATCTTTCTTTTGACTAGCTTAATTTCCCAGGGTGCATGGCTGCAGTTTGCCTTCCATAAATCCCTTTTCCTGCCAGGGTCTGAGGTAGGATTTTAAGGCCCTCTTTTGCAAGTCTATTTACAGCAAAGGGCTCTCCAAATGGACTAGAATGTGTTACATTTCAAAATGGAGATGGGACTACTGCAGCAGTATTTCAATGCGTTTAACCCCCCACCCCCAGTACTTCAAATATCTTATTCAGGAATCATGGATACTTTTCTCTCAAAGTTGGAGAAATGTTTTCTGTCAGGTTCTCAGTGCCTGATGAATTTCTCTGATCATTTCCTGACTGTTTGGTACTTTGAAAATCTTTTTCAGAAACCATAATGCGAGCACACCTTTTACCCTGCCCTTTAAAAACCCTTTTCTCTGGAATGTTTTTAATTAAGTTCTAGTATAATTTGATCTCAATATCACTGCTGGTAGCTCATCACAACAGCTTAATAAATTTCTTTCTGTGAACTAACAATGACCCATTAAAAAAAAAAGAAAAAGAAATCCATCAAGCCTTAAAGAGCGCATGCATCAATTCAAATTACTGTGGGTTTTGTGCCACACAATCTGTATTCATAACATGGCCCACAGTGTGTTTACTGTTGTGTGTTACACAGCTGTAGCGGTTTCTCAAAAGAGTCTTTAACAGGTCCACTCTGATAACATTAACACACAAGGATTTCTTTTCTTGTTTCTTTCAAATACTGTAGTCTAGTCAAAGCTGCTGGTATCTCAGAGACACTTGTGTATGTTGCAGCAACGGGAAGACGGCTCTCACTCATAAATCATCATAACTTAGCAAATTATTGTGGTCAATGCTAAACATATCCAGTTAATGTTGGACCTGACAGGTACCCATTCCAGCCGTGCCGTTGTCCTGCGACCTGTTTGTCATTCGTATTTGTGCCATATGGATTCATGTCAAAATATGCTAGCAAGTCAGATTAAATTTAATCATAATATTGATTTGAAAAAAATGACCTAAATTTCCTCTGACATTAGCCCATCTGCAACATCATTGTCCATTATTACCTCCACCAAGGACTTAATGATTTATTGGTTGACTGATTGGTTGCTGACAAAAAGCCTTGTAACTTTAAAACTATGATTCCTAGTGTGGTGCATGTTGTCAGAATATAGAAAGTACTCTAAAAACACTTGGATTTGATGTTTACCTCTGACCTCTCCTTTAAAGTCTACTTTAAAGTCAATAGACTAATAAAAAGGTCAAAATTATAATAATGCTACATGCTGTTTCTTACTGCTATTGTTTATATAACATTGAGGTATATAGAGGAATGCTATATGGGGATTCTAAATATGACATTATAGTTTGCATTGAAATTTGATGTCATATTTGACCTCTCACCTCATTTTTACATTTCACAACTGCCTTTCTTTCAACTTGACCTCAGAATTAAAGTATCATCAAGAGAACGGGCTGCCTAGTTAATTAGAAATATTCTGTAGTGTAATATTATATAATAAACTCAAGTTATTGAGTTTAGTGCTTCATGTTAAGTATTGTAAACATCATTTTCATAATGATGGCTTCATAATAGCCATTCAGTTGATGCTTATAGCTGTGCCTCACAGTACAAGCATTACCAAAGCTTTTGAAACATTACCAGGGCTCGCAAAATCGCTAGCCCGACGTCCCGGAGCTAGCGATATCGCCGGTCGGGCGACCAAAATCTATATCAGCCCGCCGTCGGGCTATATGATAACCCAACGGGCGGGGCTGAGACAGATTTTGGTCGCCCGACCGGAGATATCACTAGCTCCGGGACGTCGGGCTAGCGATTTTGCGAGCCCTGATTACTTGCAGCTTAAGTAACCATCAGAATGATGTTGATAACTCACAAACCAGTAAGTAAACAGAATTCATTGCTTTTAGAAATGGAAACCTATGAATTAAAGTTTATACTGTCAATATTTGCAAAATTGTAGTTTATCAAACTCGCTATCATTATGTTTGAAAATATAGAAGTGTGGTTGGAGCATCACTGGTCACTCAGAAGGTCAAGGGAAGAACAGGAAATCTGTGCCGCTTTGACGACCACAGGAATCAAATTTACAGCCTTTTTAGAGTCACTCTGGGCCCTTATACACTTAAAGGTGTGTGTTACAAGCTCAACAAGAGGATCTGCTCTTCTGCTCTGTCCTGTTTCTTGTCTATTGGAATGTGTCAGTGCGTAGCTGTTGCCCATTTGTCATGGTTAGTGTGACTGATTGTCAGCCTCTTACAGGTTTTCTCCCCCTTTTACTGAGAGGTCATGGAAATTAGTTGAACCATTAGATCCAAGCAAATGCGTACAAGCTAGTTTTAGGCACAGATTGCTTACTGTTGGGGAATCACAGGTTTTAACAGCATATGAAAAGAAAACAAGTTCCTTTTGTAATCTGTCATCTAATCAAAAAAGTGATATACGTTTTGTGTGTCATTGTATACGTCATCACTGCTTAGCTGAAAAATCCAGGAAGTTTTTCTTTAATTAACTTCCTGTTTGGTAATGAAAGAAAAAGATGCAACAAACTGATTGAACAGCTGAAAACGTATATCAAGCAGGAATGGAAAAGTCTTGGTTGTTTGTTTGTTTTTTTTTAAACAGTGATTGTTGCCTTTGATCATGAATGGCGTCAGTGTTATGGTGGATTTTACCATTAATTGCACCTGGGTTTTAATACCACTAAAATCTAATGTTTTTATGTCCATCTTTCTCTAGATTTCCAGTGGGTTCAAGGGGATGTTTGTGAAGTGCAGCTCATGGTCTACAACCCAATGCCTTATGAACTGCGTGTAGAAAACATGGTAGGTCGATTTATGACTCTTAACCTTAACAAGTGCACCATAATCATGGTAAATATCAAAGCACAGAAAGTAGTTGCTATAGTAATAAGTTCTTAATAACACTGGTTTTCAGTTATTCTTGTTTGCTTAGTTATCCTACCTTAAAATCTTTCTTTTTTCTGACAGTGAGTTTGTGAATGATTGCATTTGATTGTGAGAGCTCTTCTTCCTCCAGTGAGAGATCCATCTCGTGATGCTTGTATTGCTTTATTCACCATCCTTTCAGAGGTCGACCGTTGCCTTTCCTTTTCTGTACTGAGAGGAAAAAATATTTTAAAGTGGACATGAAACACAGATCATATATAAAGGCTAATTGACACTATAGAGCCATACTCTCTAAAACGTACACATATTTAACGCTGCCTGTGAAGCTGGATTTAAGAACTCAGTGCTCAAGGTTTTAACCAACCAGCACAGTCAACCTGCCAATTATTGTGTTTATTGGCTGGTTGATGCTAATAGTGCTTAAACTGATGTAAGTCTAACTTTAGGCACTTATTTCTTAAATGCAGCTTCACAGGCAGCGTTAAATATGCGTACGTTTCAGAGAGCAAGACACCATGATGTCTTTATACAGACGTCTAGTGTTTCATTTCTACTTTAAAAGAGACCATTTTAACCATTTTAATATTTAATAGTCAATGTATCTCCAGCTCATGCATAGATCTCTACGTCTTCAACATCCATTTCTAACTTACAAACGTTGTCACTCTTGCTTTTTTTCATGCACACATGTTAAGCCACTTTATCAAGTCAAGGGGTAGAAAACATTTCCCAATAAATTGCTTTTCTTCCTGCTCATCGCTGTCTCTGTTTATGAATGCAGTGATGTGGGACCTCCTTGAAATGCAAAGCAATCCTAAGGCTCGATAAAAGGCCAGCAGGGGAAAGCCTTGCTTTATGCTGTTAGATAGCAGTGGCATACAGGAGTGTACACAATGCATTACATGTCAAAAGTGATGTTGCTTTAATTATTTGGAAAGTCGAGAACAAATTACCGTGAAAGTTTTGTGACAGAGCGTAAGCAGTGACAGTGGACTCCTAATTGCGGAGGCCATCTCAGAGCTGGTGCCAAACAGACTTGGACAAGTCTTGCTGGTTGATTTAGCCATGCTGCATCAACACATAATGGCACATGCTGTTACAGGACACGCAGACAACCTGCAGTTTGGAACATCTGGTAACTCAAGGAATAGTCACAGTCCACTTGTCCCCAAATTTGCATTTCTATGTGTAACAAGCCAAATATTTGTCCGAGAAATATCATTTCTCTACACCGACTTTTAAGATATACCATACTGTTGACTTTCTGAAAAAAACTAAATTAAACTAAATCAGCATCTTTAAGTCTGTGTAGGCTTTTAATAATGACAGAAGGTGACTGGACTCTTCAAGCTATTTGAAGACATTTCACCTTTCATCCAAGAGGCTTCTTCAGTTCATTCTTTAAAAACTTTAAAGTTAGAGATCATTAACATTTGGTGGCTGAACTACAACATTTCTTGTTGCCCCCAGTTTTATATAATCTTTCACAGTAAATGCAAAGTTGTGTGCATTTGTAAAAAAAAAAAACATATGAAAAAACAAAGAGATTATTTTGTCTTTCTGCTGATTCCAGGAGGAATCCATATTCAAATATCTGGAAAGACAGCATCACTCTGGAATATGAGAAAACATTATACACATTTATGTTATCATCCAACAGATGATTCTTAAACCCTCAAACCTCCTCAGTGAAGTATAATGATGGTATATCAAAGATAAACTGGAAGAACAAAGGAGAAAAAAAGTCACAGTTTCAGTCAGAATTTGTGGGTTAAATTGTGTGCTTAGAGTCAAACAAGCACAATAATTCTAATAGCACGAGTGTTTTTGTACACACCAAGTACTATGTATTGTGTTTGAACTGACCACTCAGTGTTCACTTTATGGTGTGCTATTGTGCGTTGGTTATTTTGTAGTGCTGTTTGAAATCTGAACTGTATATTTCATCCACTGTATACTGCAGTGCAATACCAAATCATCATGTGCCAAGAAGCCTAGCTGTTATTATACATTTATGTCATGAACCAAGCAGCCAGGAACACACAGGCACAAATGTAATCTTTGAAAAATGGGTTTTATTATACCCCAAAAATGACAAGATGATTACAAAAATTCAAAATAACAAAAATAAACTTTTTAAGAACCAAGTGGTCCCATAAAAGAGGTTAACTTAACAGAACGCTACTCAAAAGTCACTTAACAAAAACATAACTCAACAAACTGACCTGCCCAAATGAGAAACAGCTCCAGTTATATAGCAAATGAACAAACCACTATGTACACCAAAGGTGAAAACTAGAGAGATAACAGCTAACCATCATTCAAGAAGAACCCCATTCCCCCTACATGATCACAATAGATGGTTCAGTCCACCCTCAGCCTCCACTTTCAGCCAAACCAGGAAGGACTGGAGCAGAGATCAGGTAACTCAGAAAGAGCAGAAATATAATTAATATAACATATACCTATATAAAATAACAAACAATGCAAAGCAAAGTCTATGCCACCATTTGGACTATAGCCTAGTGCTGTGATGCATTACAGGTAAACTCAAAATATCAAATTAGTTAACTTATGATCACAGAAGCTTTAGAGCATAACGTAAACATAAGACAAAAAGATCAAATGAATATTATCTAAGTATTTCAATTGTGTGGTTGCATGCAGCCATCACAATTTATATCGTGGTCCCTGTTAGTGGGTGGGATATATTCAAGTTAAACTAAAACTTTTGTCCTCAGAGGGTTGTGTTGAATGCAGAAAAAATGGGCAGTGGTCAGTGTCTATCAAAAGTGGTCCAAGAAAGAAACAGAGGTAAACCAGACACAGATCATGGGCAGCAAAGGCAAATGCACATGGGCAGCGAAGGCAGGCCCATGTACTCCGAGCCAACAGACGAGCTGCTGTAGCTTTAGCTAAGCAACACACTATGAGACAAACTGCACATAAACAGTTTGTGTGTTTGCTGATGTTTTTGAGCTCAGAAACTCTGCATTTGAAATTACCTGCCGCAAACTACTGTTGCATAATGATACCTGGCTAAATTCATTGTTTTAACACTGTTTAGTTTTCGGTTTATTTATAGAAGTGTCAAAAATGTCTTGTAAGTGCTTATTTTACTTTTTCAATAAATGGTTAAGCAGCTGTGTTGAGCCATTAGGTCTAACATGAAATATTAGGTAAACACAGTTGTTACTAATCACATTAATTAGGGTTCTGCATTAATGTGATTGGTAACACCTGTGTTTACCTACCCTATAATGTCAAAAAGCTGTGCAAAGCCCAAGGGAAGAGGTTTAAGATGCTACTATGCCAGTATGTTGTAAGGTGAATTTGTCACACAGACAAGGTCAGATATGCCACCATCTCCTCCCCACCTACAGGTAAACTGATCAGTTCACAGATGGAGACTGAAGCTTTCACATCTCCATGGCAGCTGGGAACCTTAGGTGGTGTTGTAGAGTCACGCTGGTAGACAGACAGAATGACGTAAGCTGCCAAGAGCGCCCCTGTAACCCAGACAAAGTGACTGCCGGTACACTAGAACAACCATTTATCCACTGTACAAAACCAGCTCTCTGAAACACACAAACACACAGGGTCACTTTTCCTTCTTCTCTCATCAAGGTGACCCTTTAGTTTGGCAAGGCAGCCTCTCCTTCTGAGTCACCACACGACTTCAGCGCTAACACACAGCTTTGCTTTGTGCTTTATCGATTTTCCGTTAAAGTGGTGCTTTTTACTACAACCGCCAGCTTTTCATTTTCAGAGGGGTCACCATCAGATGCTTCTTTCATACTTTCAACAAACAAGTTGGGGTATCTGTTTGCTTTCTGTTAAAATGACTCTTTGATTTTTATTTCCTCTTTCATTTACTCAGCTTAGGTCAGCCCAGATAGTTATAATAAATATGGACTAATCATTTTCTTCAGTCATGGCGGGAAAAAAAAAGCAAATTTAATAGAAATGTCTGCTGTCTGGCTTTTGTTATAAAACGTTTGTTGTTGCCAAAGTAATCACAAATAATATTCATGCTATAGTGACATGAGACAAATCAAAGGGATAAGTGCATTCTGTTAGTAAAACTCAAACAGTGCTGCTCACTTTGCTTCACCTGGTTTCTTATTGTTAATGAAACAAGCTAATGAACCTTTTAAAGGCAGAAAACAGATCAGCTGTTTCGAGTAGCTTATCACTGATGCTTCTGCTATTAAAAAAAGCTTGTAATGTCATGAAGTGAAAGCAGTAAGCGCTTAAATCACAGCGGTGGCACCTCAGAGCCTCAGCTCTTAGGCAGCCTTCTCTCTAGTGAGGTAGTGTCTGCTTTTAGGGATTGATGCAGTCATTACGTCACCTCAGTCTGCCTTGTTAAACAAGGCTGAGTGTACTGGGAATGTAAATAGTTACTCAAGGGGACATGATTAAGCATTTATAAGAAAACTTGAAAGCCACAGATTTACTGACTAGAATTGAAACTTAGAGGATTTTTTTCTTCCACTCCAGCCAAGTGGGCACAAGCTGGGATTTTTCCCTTCAGACTCCCACAGACAGTTAATTTCACATCCTGTTGTGATCACCACCAGGTAGTACAGGCTGCTGAGATTGCTAATAAGTGCCAAAAAGTTACGTGATTTGTTTGGCTTGTTTGCTAGCAAAATTATTCCAACAGAAATTTAATTTGATAAAAAGAAATAATAAAAGTGGGGAAACAAATTAAGGGTTCTTCACAATCACAAGATCTTTAAAAACATGTAAAATTGAAAATGAAATGGGAATAATTTGAAAGGATTTTCTTTGTTTTCAAGAAAACATCATGAACTAATTCAGATCAGACATGTTTTCCAATGCATTAAGGATAAAGACAGAATAATCTTCTAATCCTGACAGCAGTATTGATGGGGTATGTCGCCATCGAGACATTTGATCAAAGAAATTTGAGTCACAGATCCGTTACTTCATAGTGTTACCAAATGAGATAAGAACTTATCCTAAACGTTGGCATATTACTGTGTTACACCAGCCAAAACTTGAAAAACATCTTAATGCAGTAGAATAAATAAAATATCACAAAACAAAATACCTTGGAAGGTTTTACAAAATGTTATAAAAAGTCTTGAGGTGGTAAAACGTTTCTGTATCTGTCCTTGTGGAAGCGGAGCTCAAACAGAAGTGTTCAGCTGGATGCCCAGTATGCGGTGCAGACTGGTAAGGGGTCAGAATCCAACAATTATCCATAGCCATTCATCACAGTCATTTGAACGACCTCTGTATCAGCTGATGGTGTAATCCAAAAAGTGTGTTGCTCCAAATCAAAGAAGTCACTTGGTTGAGTGACGAAACGTTTCTCCCACTGAAAACGCTTCGTCCAGATCAACAGAATCAACTTTTGGAGACGTTGCCCCAAACTGCATTCACACAGCAACAGTGCTGATGAATTACCTCGGCTAATAACATTCAAGCAGCTAACGGGGTAATGTTCAGGCCATTTGTTATTCACAGTTGTGTGTTAAGGCTTAACCCCCCCCCTAAATTAGATTAGTCTAATTCCCCACATTCTTCTTATTGCTTAGATCAATGTCTGTCCCCCAGAACAGTCATGAAGTTACTGTCTTTACTGTGGCAGTAAGTGTGTAGTAGGTTTTTCACTGAATCTCTCAAATAAGGATTTTAGTATCTAGCCTGATTTGATTGATGTTCCATGATACATGTATTCTTTTTCTAGTGCAATTACATTTAGTACCTGGTGGTAGATGTCACTATGGACTACAATGTTGAGTGATGACTCATTTTTAGTGTTTTTCAAGTCATTTCAGTTCATTTCAGGTCAACAATATAGCAAGAAATCACAATGACAGCTGCATAACGGTGCTTTATATTTTATGGTAAAGACCCTGCAGTATAGGGGAGAAAAACCAACAATCAGTGGAGCCCCTTTGTGCAAACACTTTGCGATGGTGGGCAGGAAAAACTCCCCTTCATAGGAATAATTCTCTAGCAGAACCAGGCTCAGAGAGATGCATTTGGTGTGAGAGGTTCGGGGTTTGGGGAAAGAGAAAACAACCAACGAGAGCATAAGGAGACAGAACAAAACACTAATGATATGCTGCAGCATATACACTGATCAGGTATAATATTATGACAACCTGACTAATATTGTATCGGTCCCTTTTTTGCTGCCTAAACAGCCCTGACCTGTTGAGGACTCTGCTAGACTCCTGAAGCAGTGCTGAAGGTGTAATGTGGTATCTGACACCAAGATATTAACTTTAGATCCTTTAAGTCCTGCAAGTTATGAGATGGGGGCACCATGCAGCAGACTTGTTTGTCCAGCACATCCCACAGATTCTGGATTGGAATGAGACACAGAGAATTTGGAGATCAACGCCTAAAACCCATTGTTGTGCTCCTCAGATGATTTATGAACAGTTTTTGTTTTGTGGTAGGGCGCATTATCCTGCTAAAAACACACCACTGTCATCAGGAAACACTGCTTCCATGAAAGAGTGTGAATGGTCTGCAACGATACTTGGGTAGATGGTACGTGGCAGTTTGGGTGGTGGATGGAGATCAGCATGGGCACCCTGACCGGTCTGCAGCTGTGCAACAAACTCTGATGCTCTGTGTATTCTGACTCCTTTCTATCAGAGTCAACAAACCTTTTCAGTAGTTTCAGCTACAGCAGCTCATCAGTTAGATTGGACCACTGAGGTCAATCAGCCTTCGCTGTGCATCAGCGAGGCTTGCCTGCCCATGACCCTGTCACTGGTTCACCACTGTTTCTTTCTTGTCCTCTAGGACCCAGAAGTAAGGCTGCAGCCTGGAAGTGATATGCGTTTTTGGACAATATGAATACTATACTTAGAAAGTCTTTAAGATTTGATTGAGCCTGATGTTTTTGAAGACTTTGAATGTGAGGAGAAGGATTTTAAACTCAGTTTTGGATTTAATTGGGTCAGTGGAGAGAAGCTAATGCGGGAAAAATATGGTCTCTCTTCCTAGTCCTTGATGGTACTCCCACTGTAGTGAGTGGAGAGATTTAGAACAGCCTCATAATGAATTACAATGGACCAGTTCAGAAGTGATGAATTCATGAAGTGGTTTCTCAGCATCATTCTGAGACAGAATTGATCTAATTTTAAAAGTAGTGAGATGTTTTGCGAGAGAGATTTTCAATTTTTTTAATGTCTGTTTTCAATGTCTGTTTTTTTAATATGTTTTTTTTGGGACTTTTCAATTGCTTTCTTTCACATATAAGACCCAATTAATTTCTACAAGATTTTCACCTTTTATAAGGTCTTAATGTTAACGTTACCTCAGCAATTTATCATACTTTATTTTTTGACCTGTCACACTTCAAAATAATCATTTTGATATCTATGGCTTAGCTGTAGGTGTAATAAACCAGAAATATTATCTGAGCTATTCTTCACATCACCAACATTTTACAGTTGATTTAAATTTAGTTCAGACACTTTGATTTAACGGTTCAAAGTTACCCTTTGGACGGCCAGTGCAAGATTTTGTAATGCATAAAAAACACTTGAACAGAATCTGCTGCTCTCTATAATATCTGGATTTGGCCAGCTGAATTTGAAACCTTTTCGATCCCCCTTCCTTCTGTGTTGTCATCAGTAGGACTTATTTTCATTCACCTCTCAGGCATACATGGCTCAAATGGTCATTTCCCGCAGAGAATGATTTTCTTCCATGGAAATGGCCATCTCATTCCGCCAGAAATTTAATCTTCAGGACATCGTGGATAGATTAGGATGATGGATCATTTGAAATGTTTTGAGAGATACTTCACACGGAATTGGTGTTGGAAAATTGATCTGCTGCACCTCACTCTGCTTTTTCAAAAGGAAAACAAATGAGGAACCGTGTTGGGCCAAAAGATGAGAGACTGGTTTTGCAGTCAGTTTTCCTTGGTTTTGGCACAGTGGCTTTTGCCGATTGTGATTTCTGCATTACATCCTGGTCATTCCTACTCCTTTTGTGTGTTGCATTCAGGGTTTGCTGACCTCTGGAGTAGAATTTGAATCTCTGCCTGCAGCGCTGTCTCTGCCTGCCGAGTCTGGCCTGTACCCTGTTACTCTGGTTGGCGTCCCACGTACAGCCGGGAACATTACTGTCAACGGTCAGTGTGGCTGAAAAGATTTTTTCATTACTTGGATTGTTGCACATAATAATTAGCTGGAAAGATTAGCTTGTGTTTTTGCACACACTTTTGAGTCAGACTCCTTTTTAAAGGTCAGTGGTTCACCATTCCACTCCAGTAATTTCATCCACTAAAGATTCTATTTTCTGTTTGAACCCAGGTTACCACACGTCAGTGTTTGGTGTAACCAGTGATTGCCTGCTGGATGGCCTGCCTGGTGTGAAGACTAGCGGCTGTTTAGTGGAGGTCATTCCCGCTCTTCCTCGCCTCCAGCTCCAGACGTCACTGCCACGGTCAGGAACTCTCTGCACGCTGTCTTTGCTATGACACTAATTGTTCACTAACAGTCAGTGTAGAAAAGATCTGACTGTGTTGCTATGCTGATAATGTCACAGGTCTCAGTAGGCCAGGGGTAAACACTGGGTAAGCCTTGCTTTGCCAAATTGGGTGACGAAAGGTTTATATGTGGTTCACAACACCTGTTTAACAAAGATAACACTTCAACACTAATTACATTAGCTGGCAGCCAAATTAGCTAGACTGGGTTACATATATTTAATACAACATTTTGATGCCCACAGCAAAAGGCTAAAGTATTTCATAACTACTTGGTAAATTATTTAACCACTGAAAATCATGTTATGCTTTGTGGTTTCTCTCTACTAGCGTTGGCCTTTTGGCCTCATTTTTATCTTTAGTAAAGTAAATTGAAGTGTTAGACTGCGTCAACAGACAAGAACATTTTCCCATAAAAACATAGGAAGGGCAAAGAGTCTTGCTTTGTTCACCCATGATTGATGTGAACACCCTCAAACACCTTTAAAGCTTAAAGTCAGCACTTTAGCTTTATGGTCATTGTTTCATTGCACATCCATTGTGCTGAGGTACAGAGCCAAAACAATGACAAATGTGCGACTGTTGTACCACTCACGGACTCCTCTCTACTCATAGTTTTTACGCCCAAAAGTAAGAAAAGTTAACATTTTGAGTAGTGTGTTTTTGGCCAACGTGATGCAGTTTGCCCTCGAGTGCATGTGCAGGTTTCAGGTTTACACCATTATGTAAAAGTTGCCTGTGTTAGTATTTGTGTTTATTTCATGAAATGTTTGTGTTCAAGTATAGCTATGAAAAAGGGATCGCTTTGTGGCTGAGTGGTCTTAAGGTCATACCAATTACAAACCAAAGTTATATCATAGCAAGCATATTGGGATCCTGTGGTGAGAACAGAAACACTTCAAAGAAATCAACAGTGTAAAGCTTATTTTAAACCCAGGTCATGAACCACATTATAGCCCAAGATTGTGTGTTATTTGAGAAATGAAAGTAGAAGTCACGTGGTAAGATTTCTACCAGTAAATAGCAGGTAATGCACGCCGTCTGGACTTTTGTAAATCATTCTGACAGGAAAGCTGCTTTAAAATTCACTATTTAGGTCATGCCTGTGTAAGTACAGCACTCATCAGCTTTTGATGTGGAAAATCTTTTTATTCTCTAATGCTGGAATATAGTTCGTGTGTCTACTCGAACAGAAGTGTAATATTTGGCTCTAGTGTGTGGTGTTCTCACAGGATGCACAGGTAGACCTTGAGTTTTGACTTCAAAGCTCTGAGAGTCTCTACAGGGTGCCTCACAGACTTTTTTGCCTACAGCACTAAACGGCAGTATCTAAGGCTCCACTTTTCACATTTATACCATTTGAATTCTAAACATTAACTCAAAATTTGTAGTTTTAATATTTTAGAACATTGATATTCTAGTTTGGAGACTGAATCTTTTGCTGGCATGCCCCATGTCATTAAAAATAATATTTCTGAGTCCAAATGTGGCAGGAGTGGGCTAGTGTTGTTGCCTGCAAGACGGTCCTGAGTTCAGTTCCCACCATCTGGCCTCAGGGTCTTTCTGTGTGGGGTTTGCATGTTCTCCCCAGGAGCTTTGGCCTCCTCCCACTACAGACATGTATTTAGTGGGGTTAGGTGATAATTCTAAATTGCCCACAGGTATGAATGCGACTGCAAATAGTTGTCTGTCCCTGTGTTAGCCAGGGTGTACCCCTCCTGCCCTAAGGCAGCTGGAATAGGCTCCAGCCCCCTGAATTGGATAAGCAGAAGAGAATGGATGGATGCTCATTCAGTGCAAATGAATGCTGAAGCATCACTGAAAAGGCTCCAAGTTAATCTTACAGCTTCAATAAAATGATCGGTGTGGTTGTTCTCAGACATGCTACAATGAAGTTTAAAGTTCAGGCTTCCATGAAAATGAAGATTTATGAGGTTTAGAAAGGTCAGATGTTGGCTGTAAGTTAGCTAGTTAATTTGACATCTAAAGATCATATACCATTTCCAGCAAGATAGAGCACTGCTTTAACTTTGGTTGTAAATTAAGCTGTAAAGCTAAATAGCAGCAGTGTTTGAAAGCTTAGTGAAATAGATAATTATTTCAACTAGTCCTATGTCGTGGCTAGCTGCTAGGCTAACATAATATATGAGGAGACACACACACCTTCATCTATCCTGAGAAGCAGCACCTTAAACTCTCTTTTGAATAAAACAGGGGGTGGCTCAAGACTTCTACATACCACATGATGCATATATGATTGTATTTCAAGGCTATTCACCTAATCTGTGATTAGTTATAATGGCCATGTGTTTCTCTGAACCTACCTACAGGTCAGCCTACACACCTCACCCCATGTCCAAAGAAGAGCTGTCTAGCTCCGTGTCTGTCCAGCTGTTCAACGGAGAGACGCAGCAGTTGACCATCACCTTAGAGAACATTGGATCTGAGGACATAGAGACTTTGGAGCTCACCTCTAAGATTGTCAGCACCAAAGGTAAGCACCCTCAGCAAGATGAGCCAAGGCTGTTTATTATACCTTTTTGTTCAATTTTCTAGCTCTCGATTTAGATTTACAACCGAAATTGTGAAAGTTCAAAACACAGTAGGATTGCAGAAGAAAATGTGGATTGAAAAAAAATGTGCTAAAACAATCAGAGTGCATTGAGTGTCTTATCTGTGTTGTAGTTGCAATAGGCTTTGATGGACTTTACTGCCCACTTAGTTTTTGCTCCAGCCTCTTGCAGCCCGCTTGTCCACAGTGCTGCAGGGGTCGCTACCTTGTTGTATGTGCATGGGGACCTTTCATGCTCTTGTGGCTTTCCAGTCTGTGTTCTGTCTCTTTGTTCAACACCTGCTCAGGCCGTCTGATCTCTGCAGTCCCCCTCACTCTCTTTCTCTGTCACTCGCTGGCTTTTGTTCTCCTTTAATTGTCTGTGTGGAAAAAGGAGGCAATTTATTTATTCTTTTGAAAAACAAAGTTATCTGGCACTTCAGTGTTGAAGTAACTTTTATTTTACTTAACTGTCGATGGTATATTTTAGTATCTGTGCAGCTGCAAAGTCTCCTGCTGTTACTTTTTTGTTTAAATCAGAGTGGAACCAGCTGTCATTAACTCTACAATGGGTGTCCTTTAAACAGCTTTGCTTTAACATTGTCAAGCTTTTGCTTTAGTAAGTCACCTGTTAAGGTGCCTGGGTCGTCGACCCAGTGTTTCGTGTTTTTGGTTCTTTGATTTTGTTTGTTTCTTTATATTCTAGCTTTCTTTGTCTTACGGGTTATTGGATTATTTTAATTGTAGGTTCTCTGTGTGGGTTTTGTTTGTTTGTCTTCTGGTTTTCTGTCTGTGATCCATAGTTGCGGTCTCCCATGTCTGCTGTATCCCCATGTCAAGTCTGTCTCTGTGTTATGTTTCCTGTTTTACTTTGAAGCTCCATGTCTTATGTTAATGTGTCTGGTGTTGCTTCCTTTGTCTCGTTAGTAGGGCTGGGTATCGTCACTGATTTCTAGAATCGATTCGATTCCGATTTACAAGGTCCTGAATCGATTCGATCCACGATTCGATTCAATTCGATTCGATTCGATTCGATTTGAATCTGGGAAATTTTGCCTCAGACAGTCAGAAATATTATAATTCAGATCAATACATTTACATATTTTTGTATCTATAAAAAGGAAGCTGACACTTTCCAGATTTTATCAAAGGTGTGAGCGTCACAGCAGATGCTTTTGTGTCAAAGTAGCTGAAGATAAAACACAGAAAAACATGAAGGTGATTTTCATGGCCTGGGATTTTATAAAAATACTCTGCAGTAGATCACAAACGAAAGAAAACCATTAATCAACTTATGAACATTACCTCTGAAGTTACAGCGGTTTTATCAGAGACACGGCTAAGCGTTTTGCATTTTGTATAATTTTAAAAAGTTTAAATTTGTTCAGTATTGAACGGCAGAAATTAGGTTTTCTTTTCGGAAGTAAGTAAAAGGAAAAAAAAGAACATTGTCCGACAGCGCTGTAAATAACTGTAGTCTTGTGCGTAACAAGCAAGCGAATAATGAAGAAAGGGAAACTGTTCTTGAAGTACAGAGAGAGAGAGCTGTGCATGAAGTGTGATTTTATTGGTGGAATCAAAACAGCAAAAGTCAGAGGGAGTCCATGACGATGTTTATGTGAAGCGTAGTTTGGATCTTCTTTTGCTGCTGGTTCGGTCAATATTGTTTGGAGAGAGATAAAACTAACAGCTTTAGAATCAGCGCAAAAAGGGCGTAAACACAAAGCGCAGACCCGCCGAAACATCAGAATCAGCGAGCTGTCGGCTTTCAGCCCCGACCGTGTCCGTGCCGTCGGGTGAGAAAGTCACATCTCACTGATTCTGATCTGCGGGTCTGCGCTTTGTGTTTACGTCTTTGTGCAGAAGCAGTGTACCTGCTCTCATTTAAAAGCGAGTCATCAGTGATTTTTGTTATTCTTTCAGCAAGAAAGAATATATGCTAGCTGTTAAAGTTGGATAAACCCGTAGTAAACAAAATGTGAAAATAAATCAAAACATGTTTAGTATTTTAGATTCTTCAAAATAGCCACCCTTTGAGATTTCCTTTGTTGCACACTATTGGTATTCTCTTAATGAGCTTCATGAGGTAGTCACCTGAAATGGTTTTCCAACAGTCTTGGAGTTCCCACAGATGTTGAGCACTTGTTGATCACCTCCTCCATGCGGCGGGGACCATGCACGCAGTCTCCTGAACAGTTGATGTAGAGATGTGTCTGAACTGGAACTCTGTGTGGCATCTATTTGGGCTCTGATCCGAGGTGCTGTTAATGTGAGATTTCCTTGACCTTCAGTGCTTAAAGTCATTTCTCTTTACTTAGCTGATTGGTTTTTGCCATAATATGAATTCTAACAGTTGTTAAATAGGGCTGCCAGCTCTGTATCAACCTGACTTCTGCACAACACACCTGGTGGTCCCAAACCCATTTAGAAAGCAATAAATTGCACAAAGCAAAGGGTGGCTACTTTGAGGAATCTAAAATGCAAGACATATTTAGAGTTATTCATCCAATTTTTTCTTTGCTACATAATTCCAGAGATTTTGCTTTATGTTATCCAATGTCTTCAGTATATAGCTACAATGTAGAAAGTAGCAAAAATAAAGAAAAAACATTAAATGAGAAGGTCCAAACTTTTGACTGGTAATGTGTATATACATATACTGTGTGTGTGTGTGTGTGTGTGTGTGCGTGTTTGTTTTAAGCTATACAAGTTCAAAATCTGACTCAAAATTCCATCTCCAGGTGACAGTGTTGTTTTCTCTGTAGTAAACAAAACATGAAAGCCAGTGTGTGTCCTGAGAATTTGGTGGTGCAGTGGCTACCACTGTTCAGGTCCGCGGGTTGGCTGGGTCCTTTCTGTGGCTTTGGTGCGTCCTCCCACAATACAAAGGCAGGCTTTTTTTGTTAACTGGTGATTCTAAATGTGGCACATTGGTTTAGAAAAGACCTTGGTACGTAGTGAAATGCTTATCACATATTATTGTAAAGTAACTGCCATTAAGTCTAAATACTGGCAAATTTTTATTGGACAAAACGTAAAAGTAATGACGCCGGTTATTGTGGGTTATTTCCAAGTGCTTCGTTTTCTGACACTGAACCACTGCATTAGCATTAATAGCTGGAAGCATTCCAGTTTATGAGAAACCAGTGTCACTTGACCATATTTAAAATCATTATTGATTTCTTAACTCGGAGCTGTCTCCACTGGTAAAATGCGACTCCAGTTATTCTTGCTGTAAACTATTTTAATTTATAACGAGTACCCTAAATTATTCAACACTACCAAGAGCAAAACTTATCATAGCTTTTAAAATATTGCTTCTATTACTCTCTCCTGTGTCGCTATGTAAATTCAATTTTACATTTTTCTTTTTTCAGATGCAGACAGAAGTCTGTTGACATTTTCACTTGTTAATTCTGACAAAAACACCTTTCTTCCCCACATACTAAAGTAGATCCTGCCAAGAAAATACCTTTGTATATCCTCAGTTTAGCCTCAGAAATACAGACATTTAAAATGAAGGAAAGATTTCTTGAAGATTTTTTTTTTTTTAAACACTCTGACTCCCTGTGGTATCAGTGGGAGTTTAATCACGCAGCGATGAGTGAAGGAGGAGAAGCTGGGAGCAGTTTCCTTTTATCTGAAACTGATCTGACTTTTCTGAAATGGCTTCAAAATTCTGTGATGACAGGCTCCATGCCTCCTCTGCCCAAGGGTTAACACTCATGGGGTTAGTCTAGTCTGACTTTTCTTGGTCTTTCACATATGTTGAAGACTCTATTGTGTAGAGATAGCACAAGCCTTTGGTGTCCAGTCCTGATGTAGAATTTATAACTCAGCGACAGCAGGATGAGAGAGGTGCTGCACTTTACTCTTGCCTTCTATACAAAAGCGCTGCCCAGTTTTTGATTTAAGATAGATAGTAATTTGCTGGTCAATGGTGAATGGTACAAGACTTACAAGATTTGAACACAGTAATCCACTGATGTCTACCTCTTAGAAGCTTGTTGCATCTCACATATCCAAGCTCCCTGCTGGCTGGACTCCAAGGAACAACGTAGTCTCTCTAGTTAACAAAGCATTCTCTTTGAAATAAAACTGTGGTACCGTTTTGTTTGTTTTATGCTGCAAATATAGCGTTGCCTCCCAGGGAATGTTATTTTCAGAGTTGGATGAAGAAGTGATAAATATTCTGGGTCCAAATTTGAAACATCCAGCGCCTCAATAATATCAAAGACACAGATGAAATATCATTACTCTACCCAAGGATTTGAGCAGTATCATTAAATCCAACAACCAGTCTTTTTTTTTTTTGTTTAAATATGCTGAGTGTTATTATCTTATACAATTCTTCAGAGCTAAAGTGTTTAAGACCTTATGTGAAAAAGGTCCAACTATAAAAAAGGTTTTTGTTTTAAGTACTTAAACTTCTTAATTGTCCAAAGAAGATACAGCAGAAAGCTCTTCTCTTCTCCTTTGTTGTTCAAATTCCTTGTGAATGAAATCTTCTGTTCTTCTTTTGTTTTTAAGTCTTTGCTGTTTTATCTTTATCCAGCCCTTTCAAGTCCTTCCTCTTCTTTGAATGTTTATCTTCTCCAGTTTCAGTTCTTCTTATTCCTCTGATTCAAACTGATTCTCTTTTTCTTTTCCTTTAAATTTTTGTCTGCTAAGGACCAGTATTCGTAGTCAGACCAACAACAGTAGCACTTATCCATTGAGTGTAGTTATGGTATAACATATTTAGTGCTTTTAGGTCATCATTAGTCACAAGTGCCTTTTTCCTGTCTTATTTTTTTTCTTTGCCTGTTTTATTCTCTGATTCTCAACAATAGGACTTATAAATCTTTCTGACACATCAGTATCCCCAATTTTTAGAGTCAATATCAGTGAACCATCAAATGCATGAAAATGCACATGAAAGCAGGGCTTTTTTTTGTTACCATCTGGAAATAAAAGTTTCTTCTAGGCGTCCTTTTTAAATGCATTAAAGATATGGTCACTTTAATTCACAGATATGGTCGCTTTGTTTAATACTGGCTGTGATCAACACATTACTCTTAACGCTGGAAATAGGGCTGTGCATCAAATCTCAGTCTGAGTGCTAATGCACTCACACTTTGTACATTAAAAGGAAAGCTACCATCCAATTTCCACTGCCTACCATGGTCCAGGTCACAGGGGCAGCAGTCTAACCAGAGATGCCCAGACCTCCCTCTCTGCAGTCATCTCCACCTCTTCTCGGTGGACACTGAGGCATTCCTAAGCGACCTCACGGACATCTCTTCAGCATGTCCTGGGTCTGCTCTGGACCCACGGGCTAAGACTGTTAGATACGCCTCACCTATGAGGCGCCCAGGAGGCATCATCGTCTGATTCCTGAACTGCCTCTACTTTAGTCTTGAACTGGGTCTCAAACTTGAAGACTTTTCACCACAGCTGCTTGTTATTCTGCTGCCAACCACTCCAGTGCAAGCCGTAGGTGATGGCTTGGTAGACTAACAGAACCACGTCATCTGCAAGAAGCAGAGACAAAATCCTGAGACCACCGTACTTGACGATCTCCACGTGGCTCGAACATTTGAGCAACACTTGAACAGATGATAAAGAACTGGTGAAGTCCAACACCCTTCAGGAATGAGTTTAACTTGTTTTGAGAAATGTGAACCAAGTATTTTGGATGCATTCCAGCACATTCTCCAAGTCCACAAAATACCAACATACTGGTTGGGCAAACTTCCACACACCTCAAGCCATCATGCTCCGTGGAGTAGACAGCAGTGGACCCAAATGCAGACAAACGAAACATGGAAATGGAACTTGATTTTAACAAAAAGTGTGCCTCTTATTCGGGCCAAAAAAACAACGTTAACCAAACATGAAATCCAACTAAATGAGAAACTAATCACAAAAACCTAAACTGGGAAAACTAATAATATGCCCCATCACACCTTCAGATCGCCAAAGGCATTGAAGTGACCCAGTAGAACAGTGGAGTTCCTAGGTGCACATAATATTGCATTATTGTTTGACTTCTCCTGGTTAGACATTTCTTTCATGCTAACTTTCCAGCTAACTTTTGCATGTTTTATTTCTGCTTTGTAACATCTACTGTACGCAACAAGTTCCAGGTAATACACATCATAATTGCATGAAGCCCTCTCATTCTTTGATCTAATTGTGACACAATGACCACAATCCAGATTGCATTCCTATTTGCATGGGTGCAGTGTTGCAGGCTTTCTTACAGTACAAAGAAAGAAACCCTGTAACCAATAAAGTATCACATCTGAGCTGTGAGACCTTTGAAGGCCATTTTAATGTCAGATCGGCTTCCATCTGGAGTGTGTCACAGGACATCTTTTAAAAAAATTCAATTTAGGTTTTGCTTTGCTCCTCAAGGCTGTGATGATACTGCCTGTTGAAACGGTTTAAGTGGTCTTATTGAATAATGCACTCAGGACGCACTGTTACTAGGAACAATTTTTGAATAGAAGTTACAAACAGGACACATTTTTACAGTAGTAGTAGTTTAATTTGGATATTTTTCCAGTGTTCTGCTTTAGGTCTGTGGTAGTTGGTGCATTTGAAGTGAGTACTACTGAGTCTAGAAGCACTATTGAGTTTTTATGGATTTTCTTTCTACCAATCTACACAGTATTATAGTATTGTATTGGCTGTTCTTAGAGCTGCAGTAGCTGAGAAGGGAGAGAGGTGGTACAAAAATGACTCAAATGCATGAATTCATTTGATCTGCTTTGGTCAAATTGTAATAAACTTCTGTTTGTTCAGATAAGTTTCATCTTTTGTTTTAACAAGTGTTTTCTGAAGCCTATCGTGGCTAAGAGTGAGTTGAGACTGTCTAAAGTCCAAGTGAAATTAAACATTTGCTATGCTCATTCATCTTTGGAGTAATAATAAAATACAGAATACTGTTTTTGTACAGCCGTGAACTCTTGTATAAACCAGATGCATCAGCATTGTGCCATAGGCAGGAGGTCACGCTGACAAGCAGCCTGTCAGCTGCGGTCAATCAACCACAGACACTGAAAGGAAAAGAAACTGTGCACTAAGCAACAAGAGGATTTGGGCAGAGCAACAAAGAGATGTCGTCTTTGTGTCTCAAGTTTGTCAGAGTCGCTGAATCTAATCTGTTTTGGAACATACAGTAGATGCCTTGATAAATAATGTATTCCTACATTCTTAGAAAATAAAGTACATTACGTTACAAATTTAGCCTTTAAAAAAAGGTCCAAACTTGAGATCGAGGATTTTATATATTTTTATTACGAGTCATACATACACTTGTAAAATGGACTGGTGTTTCAATAGCACTGCTCTAGTGTTAAAAACGGCTCAAAGCTGTATCTGTTTTTACATCTGAACCTGCAAATGCAGCCAACTTAGGCAGTGCTGATTCCTGCATTACTTATGTGCTTCTCATTTAACCCAAACAAATAAGGAAACGGGAAGGCTTTAAAAACGAATTATCAAATTTTATTTTTTAAATATTTTGTGAAATTTAAATTCTCGCCTCATATTGCATCTTTAAATCTTGAATAAGTTGCGTAAAAATTAGTAGATATATACATCTATCTATCTATAGCCAAAAAAGGTACACTTGGTCATTTTAAGGTGTAATAATTAACTCAAGTGGCACATTTGTGTAGATTGTAGGGACGGAAATGGTGCACCATTCAGATCAGAAGCTCTGAATTAAGATGTTGAGTTTATATTTGCGGGTAATGTTACATTTGGAATGCTGTACTTGTAGGTAGTTGTTCAAATTTTATTCTAGATGTAGATGATTTTCATGTATTGGAGTAGAGAGAATTCATATATTGAATAACAAGCTCCCGCTGTTATTTGATGAAGCCTTTTGTTAAAGCTTTCTAGTCAGAAAATGACTGTTAGGCCAAAACAAACATGCTGCCTCAGAGGAAGAACAGCCTGGTGGGCTGCATGATACAACCTTACCCCCTAATTGGATTGCAGTGCAGTTGATCATCCACTTCTTTTCTGTGTAACTTCATCTTCTTTGTTGCTGTCACTTGTGAAACCCCTGCAGCTTCAAGTAGTGTGGCTTAAATAAGGCAAGCCCTAGAAGAAATAACCACATTTTAGCGACTATGTATTTTTAGTCTGGTTGGGTAAGATTTCTACTAATGTCCCACTATTTAATAATGAGGAATTGTACACTTCAACTTGTATTATTTAACAGTTTAGCAGTCAACTGAGATGTTTTCACATGTAATTTATTTGCATCCTTGTTTTTAAATGTGCAGTGTGTAAAATCTCAGATGGTAGAATCCAGAGAAATCTCTGCATACAAATTTAATGTGACGATGGACTGTAAAGGACAGGGAACTGGTCTCCCTTCTTCCCCAGTCACTGTAAGTGGTTTAACCCTTTAGTCTTCTAGTCAGGGATCCTTAAGCAACGTGCAGAACTCCAGATTGCCCCGATGCATATGTTGCAGAAAAAGTAAGAGTAATAAGCTGTGAGAATGTTTGCTGAGTAAAAGCTGGAAAAGAGGTATGAAGAATATGTTCCTTTAGCATCCTCTTCGGTATCACCGCAAAGTCCAAAATCTAGCTTCTGTGAAGGTCCTGTTGCTGTGAAAAATAGAATATACAGATTTGGGGATGGCTTATCCTGACATCCAGGCAGGGGGAGGCCTTGCTTATATGTGCAAGACACTCAGAAACCACATAGAAGTAATATACTAGCATAGATGCTGCTGGTCTGGTCCCTGAACCCTTCAGGAGCTGAAATTCTTTCCTAAACTGGGAAAATTTTGGCTGTTAAAACTACAACTTTTGATCCTCTCAGTTCCCAAACACTTACTGTGTGGATTGTAAAATGAAGAGATGATGCAACACATGCTGCTTTCTCAGAGAAAGACTTTACGTACAGATAGTTCAGCAAAAAACTTGCACATTTCATTTACTGTACATGTTATCATTGAGTAATTTTAAGAATCCAAAAAAGTGTGCAAACAAGGACGCTCAGGTGACAGACAGGGTCCAAATTGGCTTTCTTCTTTTTTTCTGCGATGCAGTGAAGAGATGATGCTTTTTGCAGTGTGTATAACTGACACTTCAGCCTTACCCCATCTTCTGTTATACCAAAATACTGTTTTGGTTTATATATTTTGTTATCTAGGCTTTCAGAAAGCTTCAGCTACAGTTTCTGTAGAGTTAGGCAACAGTTTTCAAAAATAATTTTGTTTTCCCCCCATCAGCCGATTAAAACAAATGGGTTTACCCCCAGATTTACAAACCTTAGGCTCTGGAACAGAAAATCTCCTCTGTGATTCCTAAACATGGTCTGGAGACTAAAGCAGGAACAATGGATATCATAATGCAGAGAATGTCTTCAAGAAAGTCAACAAGCGCTCACTTTAAACATGAACTTGTCATAGACAGAAATTACTCTTGAAGCATCAAAAACATTTTTTGAGCATCTTTATTTTACCTTGTTCTCTTGGAGTGCCGGGACCCTTTTTGATAACTATTGTAAACAGATCATTTCATCATTCTGCTGCTGTCTATGTTAGAGGCGATCACCTTATAAAAAGGGTTTGGGTTACTTTAAAATGTGCATGTCAGGGTTGGGTAGAGGTGCCTTTCATATCAGATCATAGCAAAACATTTTGATTGTGAGAAAACGTAACTCTAAATAACTGACCACTTTGATAATTGTACCCTCTCCGTGTGTCTGTGTAAGGAAAACAGGTGCAGATGGAAATATATGCAAGAAACAAGTGTATAGTTTTATACATGTCTGCAAAACAGTATGGTGTCTGTACACCGATCAGGCATAAAACTACGAACACATGCCTAATATTGTGTTGTTCCTGCTTTTGCTGCCAAAACAGGAAAAGTGAGATCAACTTTTTCAGCACTTACAGTAGCTCATCTGTTAGATCGGACCATACAGACCAGCCTTCAATACCCACATGCATCAGTGAGCCTTTGCCACTTACGACTCTGTCACTGGTTCATTACTGGTCCTTTCTTATAACAGCTAGTGACCACAGCAGACCAAAACCACCCTACGAGAGCTGCTGTGACCCAGTCTTCTAGCAACACAACTTGGGCTTTTTCAAACTTAATCAAATCCTTACGCTTCTAACACATTAACTTTGATGATAAAATACACTCGTATAAGGATTGTGATTTACCTCTTATTAGAAAAGAACATCTTTAGTTAGTATGTTCTTCAAATCCATTTGAAAAACAAAACAACCATCAAGTAAGCATCAGTACCGCCAACCAGTGCTGCTAATGATGTTAATGTTAACTGTTTTTCTTTACATTTGAAACACAGTTTTTGCAGTAATGGGTATAAAACCTCAAAGATGTTCAATGATGTACAGCACTCATGTTAAAGCTGTGTGTTAGTTTTAGATGAGTTGAAGCAGACATCTTAAAAAGAATTGGCTGGCAAAAATTTCACAAAACATTCTTCCGCTTGACTTAAAGTTGGTGAAAATTCGGATTGAGCTGGAGTAAAAATGGAGCAATAAAAACCAAAACATGTCGTTTTGGTGGCGGATGGAAGCATTCAATGTGTTTTTTTTCCTGGATTGAACAGACAGCATCATTCATCACAATCATGAAAGTAAATGCCATTTTTTTCACCATCTTTAGCATTCATTTAAGGTTACGTTGTGTCTTAACATAATTTTCTTTGAGCTTTTTCTTCTTCAGCGACTTAACGAGGCCCACCTGGAAGAATTAACGGCAACAGCTGTTCAGCGGAAAATGTGTTGATTTGCATGTTTTCTTTGCTAATTTTTTTTGTGCTACATTTAGATGGAAAACTAATCACTACTTTAACATCGCACACTAAGACTGAGTGAGAATGTGTCAGGTGCACAAATTCTCATTGCATATTTTGTGTCTGGCCTCCTGTGGAGTTGAGTGTCGTCAGGTTTCATGCATTGATAAACTTGTGGTACTTCATATTTTTCTCCCTAGGCGTTGTTCAGTCATACATATACTCAGCATTATGATATCACGCCTGGGCTGCATGTCTGATCCAGTCTGGGGACAGAGGCTGTGGTAGTGTAGCACCATGTGGACAAAACTAGTCTTTCCTGATCATCGTGTTACTTGTTCCCACCTGTGCCTCCTTTGTCATAAACTGGTAGTGGCTTTAGACAGGCCACAGCTGAGAGAGCCTCTCTCTCCATTCTCTCTGGGAGCTGAATGAATAAAAGATGAGCACAGTCACAATAGGAAGACATCTGTGGCAAAACAAACAAAACATTACTCTTTCTGCCGCAGCGCGCACACAGCCATCTTGGAATATGAGACCGCGCCATTTTCCCAGAAATAAATATATTCATACGACTGTATAGATAACAAAGGTAGCAATTTATTGTATTGGTTTTAAATAAGCATAGACATAAACTGAATCGTTTCTTAATAGCAGAAAATAAACTGGTGTCAGACCTTTCGTTCATCACTGTAACTTCATTGCTGCGCTTTAGATATAAACCTCGCTTCAGTCGTCTTTCAGAAACACTTCTGTACAAATTCATGTCTCACGAGGATGAAATACTTTTGTCTGCACAGCCCGTAACATGAAAGGTAAACGGGATTATTAATGCTCCAGTGACTGTGTTGCCAGGAGCAGACTGTCGGCTGCCTCTGCGTTTCTTTGTCATTTGACTCCATCAGGATGACTCCCTTCGGAGTACTAGGGGCACCTAACACATGTTCTGGTTTTGATGGGGCCAGTGCAGCTAATCACAGTCACTCAAGACAATGCTTGCAATTTCACAAGAATTATTATTATTATTATTATTATTATTATTTTTAAAACAGAAGCTGCGTCAAACTATACAGAGCATATAAGGAGGACAGGAAACAGCTGTCATTTTCCTACTTTCTGCTGTAGTCACATTAGCAAACACAGTGGTTGGAGACCAGTGCACGAACAAAATGTTTGTGGTGGTCTGTCAATGACTTGCACAATGGCTGCTTTTAAGCCAAGGATCTTTCACATTCAGTTGGTATTTTGCAAATAAACATAATAAGATGGAGTTAATCTGCTCTTTGTGGTTGAATGAGGTCAGGTTAGCAATTTCATGCAAACTGTTTGTGATGATACGGTGATTAACTGTGATGAATTGGAGAAAATCTGTTGCCGTCTACTTACATTCGGTGTCCAGTCAGAACCTCACAGATGTGAAATTCCTCGACTCACTTTCATATTTGAATACGACTAGAATACAGTCAGTTGTCCACTGGTTGAGTTGTAAAGAGACACAGGCTCATCGGAGTAGACTGACTCAGACTGACCGCAATGGGTTGTGTAAATTGGAAAGCAATTACATGACAACAAGAGTTGGGCCGCAATTGTTTGAAGACAGGTTGCCTCCCATCACCTTGTAATCAAAGTTAGTCACTGCAACAACTATAATTTTTAACACTTGTTGCTTTAGCTCTCAAAAATGTACATTTACACAGAGAAGGTTGAACGCAGGTGATCAAATCTGATTAAACAGGACTGCATTTTGTCCTGTGAGGTTTTTTAAGTGTATTGGTGATGGCTCATTAAAAAAAGATCTGGTCATCAACAAAGGAGAGCTCCATAGCAGAATCAGCCAGAACAGTGGCTCAGAGAAACACAGCTCTTGAATCTACAGACAGACTTGATCATGAGAAATGTGTCTGACTACTGATTTTATTAAGCTAGAGATTTGTAATCTTAATTTGAAATGATTGGTTTTTCAGAAGAATTATGCAAATTGAGCATTAGCTTGACGTTTGTTTGAAAATTGAAAATGATATTCATAAATCTCTTTAAAATTCGAATGTAGAGCGCATCTTTAACCCAACACAGCTGAGCAATACAACTTTCACAGTGGTGTTATTGATTACATGGCTTTTAAAATTAGCTCTGCTTTGCACTGGTGGCCTGTACTCTCGCCCTATTGCACCTCAGACAGGCCTCATTTCTGCTGCTATTCTTGTGACTTGTAATCAAAGAGTGTGATGACATCATCCACAATCATAGCTGTTTACCTGTAGAAATGTGAGGCCTGATGTTGCATATTTAAATAAATAGCTTCCCCCTTTCCCCTTTCATTTACTTCATCTCATTGCCTCCCCCCCTCTCCTTTAATTCACTGCAAAAAGCTCTGAGTTTATGAATATTTAAAGGGGAGTGTTATTCACAAAATCTTTATTTAATGCTGCCTCTGTTCACATCCTCTTAAAGGGTTTTTACATGCTTTGCTTATGAATCAAGCAGGGAATTGTAAACCGTTGTTCTTGCAGCGAGCTTGCATATCACTTTATTCTGTGAGTGCGTGTTAAACCCAGCCTGCTTGCTGTTCCTCCAATACCTCAGAGCAGGAGAGGCTCACCTGCACAGACAGAACACATGCTTTTATTCAGGTGATGTATCATTCATTTGGCACTTCTGTCTGAAGTGGATGCAGCTGAGCCATTTTTTGCAGGTAGCAGGAGTTTGTGGCATAAATTAGAGCATCAGGTATAGTGACGGGCACCGAGAGACTGGTGGGTAAAAGATCCATCGGCGGCTTTGTTGCTCTTGAAAGCTTACTGCAGAAGAAATGTGATAGTAACACCTTGTATGGTGCAGCCTGAGGCAGGTAAATCAGATGCCCCTCAGATGCTGTTTCTTTCCATTGTCTTGAACAAAACACACACACACACCAACAAGTGCTCTGGTAAGCACACATTTGCGCAAGCTGCATTCAAATGGCTCCATGCGCGTCTCTGTTTACTTTGACCAAATACTTTTGCATCCACGTCTTGCCACCTTGTATCCCAATGGGAAATTCCTTGGCATTTGTTTTCCGATATTTCTTTGTTTCACCGATCCTTTATGTTTGTTTTGTGTGTTTGCAGAAAAAGTGTTTGGGGAATTTCTGAGCTGGGAGTTAGATGAGGCATTGTCTCACCTGCCTCTAAAGCCGGGCCAGTCTGTGACACTGACTGTCAACATCAAAGTCAAGCTCGACTTCTCCGGCCAGGAAAACCTGCTGCAGGACCTCAACGATGGTGAGCCCTCTCATAATTCAGCACTGAAGATGAAAAATGCAGTTGACTGTTTCCTGTTTACTATAAGGTTACAATCCATAGGTGTAAATAATCATCAAGGTTTACAGGTTAGTACTTATTTATCAATATTTAGGTACTACAACATTAGAGATTTTAACATTTCAACTTTTATCGAGATGTATGTTTGTGTGCAAGTGCAACTAGGCATGCCAGACAGGTATGTTTGATGCTCATTAGAAAAAACAAAACTAAATAAAAAGAAGCATAAATAACATCAAAAAAAGGTTCAATCAAGTTTGTCACCTGACCAGTCTGTGCTGATATCATCTTAATTCATGATAACCCTCTTAAACAGACTAAGCACTAAATAACACGACATATTTTTAATAAGCTACTGGAACTAAACATTGAAAACTGCTTTAACTATGGCAATTTTAGTCTTATATTTACCACGGGAAATTAAATTTGTACTAAATGGTTCAATAGTTGTATTATCTTATTTTAAAAAATCATTAAACTTTATTTTTGGTCTATGTTGGTGTTACAGGTACCGGGTGGCAGCACCTGTAGACAGCTATATATGTGTCCTGTAAACAGGAAAGAAATGATCAGACAGGGAGACGTGGCTTGCCGTTTCCTGAATACTCCGCCATTATTTATTCAAATTCACAATTATGCACTCCTTTTATTTCTTTTACAGTATTACAACTGTGTATTTATTATTCTTAACATAGCTCACACATTCTCCATATGTGTTCTGTTACCAACTAGACTAAAGGGAATTAACACATTCTAATGTCATAAACATGACCAATTTTCTTGTAAGACTTGGTTCAAAATGAATTCCAACAAGACAAATCTATAAATCTCAAATAGTTTGAAAGAATGGTGTAATCAGCACCATCTTGACATGTACACTGAATTCATGGAAACACTTTATGGCAGAAAACAAGATACTAAAACAATACAGAATAACGGTGGAGCCGATCACTAACATCACAGAGCATAGGTGTGTGACCCAAACTAACATGCTAACCATAGCATGCTGCTAAAGCCGTAAACAGATACTTACAAAAGTCTAATTTACTGTACTACACAATGTTGTACGCTTTCACTTTCCAACCGTAATGATTAATCTATGCTATATAATGGATGTGATTGCTATTATATTCTATTTCGGGCACGATGCGAACCTGTAAAAAGGAAAGAAATGATCAGACAGGGAGACGTGGATTGCCGTTTCCTGAATACTCCGCCATTATGAGAAAACAGCGCAGAGCATGCGCTTCAGGGTATGGCGTTATTTTTGTGCCACTATTCTGAACGCACGTAAAAAAGGTTTGCAGGTGCAAGTGTTGCATTTTGAGGAGAAATTTATTTTGAGCGAAGAAAAGCTGAATTTGAGTGAACAAAATTCATTGCTGCATGCAAAAAATGTATATCCGTGTTTGCTATTATCCATATACACACACACAATAGCAGCCCCTCTCGCTCAGTTTTTGTATTTGCGCTCGCAATGTGTCGCTCACGCTCTCAACATTTCTGCCCGTGCGCGCTCAACTCGTTCTGTACACCGTTATATTTGTGCCACAAAACCAGCCAATCACAGACTTGGATGCAAAAAAATCTGATTGGCTGTTTTTGTCTCCAATCAGCTCGAAAGGACGAAATGCAATATCCCAGAATCCATTTCGTCCAAAACTCAAACGAGGCAGTGGCGGAGGAACACAGAGTGGCGGAGTTTGAAATATTACTCTTTCTGGGTCACAAAATAAACTTTTAAGATATTTTCATGTTAAAATGTAGCTGTGTGAACTTCAAATATCTGCTCGATTCATCAAGACATCACATATTTGCATAAGTGCTCCAACGTTTTCGGAGATGCCTGTTACCCACCAGCTGACCGGGTGGGAACTCGGGTTAAACATAATATATAAGGCTGAACTGACAAAAAAATCACCAACTACACCACCAGGTATTATTGGAAAAACCATAAAGCCTTTGAACGAAAACAAACGCTGTTGTGACAGTGATGTACACTGTTTTGTTGGTATATATGTATGATTTGTATCACCTTCATGTTTCCAGCTTTACAGCTGTGGCTCCAGCAAACATCAGCTGATACTAGAAATTAATTTTAAATAAATTCTAACAACAGCTGATCAATTTTGAACGTGCTGCTGTTGTTGTTTAGCGCAACATCCGCTGGTTTCCTGTTTCAGGCGCAAAGTGGGAGATAAACAAACAAGAGAGACGATCAGCTGATCATTGATCAGTTTCATGATTGAAGAAGCAACAGGAGAGGGAGGGAGAATGAGGAGAGAAGAGGCAGCAAAGACACAGAATAACTCCAGCTTTGTGTCTTTTTTATTCTCGCTGAAGTCTTTTCCCCTCAATACGGATGTATTGTAATTGGTCCAGCCCAGAGTTGATTATTACCAGTTGGCTAATCCACCACCTTTCATTGTTTATACCATTACAAAAACAAACAAACTAACATAAAAATGAAAAATCACCATTGGCCCACCGGGCAAATGCCGGGTAAATGCCCAATGGCCAGTCCAGGTATTCGGTCAGCTGGTGGGTAACAGGCATCTCCAAAAACATTAGAGCACTTATGCAAATATGTGATGTCTTGATGAATCGAGCAGATATTTGAAGTTTACACAGCATCATTCTCGCATGAAAATATCTTAAAAGTTTATTTTGTGACCCAGAAAGAGTAATATTTCAAACTCCGCCACTCTGTGTTCCTCCGCCACTGCCTCGTTTGAGTTTTGGACGAAATGGATTCTGGGATATTGCATTTCGTCATTTCAAGCTGATTGGAGACGAAAACAGCCAATCAGATTTTTTTTGCATCCAAGTCTGTGATTGGCTGGTTTTGTGGCACAAATATAACGGTGTACAGAACAAGTTGAGCGCGAGCGACACATTGTGAGCGAGCGCAAATGCAAAAACTGAGCGAGAGGGGCTGCTATTGTGTGTATGGATAATAGCAAACACTGAAATACATTTTTTGCACGCAGCAATGAATTTTGTTCACTCAAATTTTGCTTTTCTTCGCTCAAAATAAATTTCTCCTCAAAATGCAAATTGCGTACCGTAACATATTTATAAGCTAACCATGAATATTTTTAAAAAAAGGCTTCGTTAGTAATAAGACATGGATTAGTGCTCTCGCCTCACAGGAAAAAAGGTTCCTGGCTCGAGCATGCAGGTCAGCTGAGGCCTTTCTGTGTGGGATTGTGTCTTTGTAAGTTTCCTCAGGTGCCCCGCTTTTCTCAGTGCAGAAACATACATATTGGTTTAGCTAATGATTGTAAAATGACTCTGAATTGCTTAATGACAGCTGGGAAAAGCTCTAGCCCCCTGTCACAGTAAGTTGCATAGTCATTTAAGAAAATGGATGGTTTCTGTAATAATGTCAAGTGTCTTGATTGAAACTTCTCTACCGATGGTTACTTTTGCATTTGTCTTTCAGTGGGGTGGTGTTGAAACAATAGACGGAACAGTAGCTGACAGAAATTTTGAATAATTCTTGGTGTTTTAAAAAAAAATGATGGCTTTACCTTTTCAAATACAGGAGCTTTCCTCTTTTCTGTCATTGCACAAGTACATTTAGCCTATTTCCTTCCATTTTTATAGACAAAGCAATCGCTGAACTAAACTGGTGATCAGTAAGATAATCATTTTGAGGGCTAGCCCTGCAATGGAAAATAGTAAAGTCATCTTTGAACTATCCGTCTCAAATTATGTACATATTGATTGCTGATGAGTGTTCATGTGCTGCTGTACAGAGGAGTGTTCTTGTTCCAGGCATTCTGCCTGCCTTATTTAAGATTCTGCAGTAATAGGATCGAGGTCTCAAGGTCTCCACACCTCCATTTCCCTCCTAGCTTTTAGCTTCCTCGCTTGGATTTCCTCTCTTCTAATTCTTATTTCTGCTTAAAAAAATAGTCCGACCTTCTCCCCTACCTCGAAGCTCATTCATTGTGTTCCTCCTCGTAGCCTCTCATAGTTCATGCCCAGCCTTCTTTCTTTCCTGTCTCATTCCCAAGCTCTCTTCACACTGTTGAACCTCTTTACTACAGCCTCTATGGGCTGATGAATATTAATGAGCGATCAATACGGACCTGCTCGTGCAGCACAGAGTATTTTTCTTGGTGTCTTTGCGTGTACTTGCACGTGAATTCAAATGACAGTGAAAGTAAACGCACACAATGCTGCATGTTTATCTCAGCTCCAGTGCCAACTCGCCTCATGAGGTCATTTAAGCGACACTGCTTTAATGTTTTAATTAGCTGAGCAATAATTGAGGCCCTGAAATAAGGAGATAAGACTTGTTTTCTGCTATAAAAAGCAGTTACTATAGTGACACTATGGGATGCCGTTTTTATTAAACACATTTGATGCTATGTAATGGAGGCACATTAATAACGCTGTGTTAACATGCTGATGAACTTGCTTTGCAGAAAGATTTCGTTTTTTCTGCCTGTGCTCCGTGGAGGATTGTGAAGGTTTACAGATTATGGAAGTTCTGCCATCTTTGCTAATTAAACTGTAAAACCTTGATTATCTTTAGCACAACTGCTACATTCAGCAGCAGTTTAATTGTATCGCTTAGCCAACGCATATGGTGACACATACATTTTAATTCTGCCATGTATGGACAAGTCCTTATTTTATCAGAGGCCCGAGTATCTTGCCCAGAGGGAATAAGATACTTGGCTGTTCATGCAGTTGTTTTGTGGTGTATGAAACAGATGCATATTACCTCTCTAAAGGAAACGTTTGAGTGGAACATTATTGACGATAATATTGATCGGCACAGGCTTTCTTATTTCTTTTCAAAGTTTTTCTGTCCCCAAGCAATGGTTTAAATACCATTTGTGGCAAATCATTGAGCAATAATCTACCCTTTTGTTATGATTCGGCATTTCAAGATGACATGAATTAGTGTCTAAGAAATACAATCCACAAAAAACGGCACTGCTCATATAAACAATGTGTTGATCTGCAAAGACCAAAAACAATGCTGAATTGCTGAAATATGCGAGTTTCTACATGGCAGCACTCTTTTTAACAACCTTGAAAAAATGTGCCAGAAAACCATTGAGCCATTTTCTGTTTTGGTGTTTTCCACGAGGTCTTCAAGACCAACTTATTGATTTATTGGTTGAAAACTGACAAAAATCGTTGGTACTCTAACTTAAAAGCTACGATTCTTACAGATGTGGTGTGTATTGTAAATAAATGTAAAGTTTAAAAATATAAAATATCATGTTACATTTGACCCCTGACCTCTGCTTGAAGGTCAACAGACTGATCTGAAGGTTATTAGTGTTAAAAGTGTTAATGATACTATACAGATCTGTTTAAAACCGTTTTTACTGCCATTGTTTGTATTATAGGGAATTATATATGTGGATTCCTAATATCACATTACTTCGGACTGACCTCTTCTTCATGTCACATTTAACCTCTACTCTTACTTTTACATTTCATATCTACCTTTCAAGATGACCCTAAATGTCATACTCTCTTTGTGAAACGAACGAACAGGGATGATTAGTATTCAGTATGTTGTGAAGGGCACTGGTTCAGTATTTCAAAAGACACGTTTGTCCTCTTGTAAAAGTTAGATGATAGGGTCTTTTACACTTTGGGTAGACAGCCACTTTTCTAGCTAAGCTAATATAAATGTGTTGTAGTTTTTATTAAAAAGGAGTACCCATATTTTGTAGCAGTTTCTTAAATGTTTAGCCAGCTAAACAAAATCTAATCTGAAGAAATGCATGTGACCAACTGTTCACGTATCCTGTGTCAAAAGCAATTATAACAACAAATAAAATTTTAATAAGATTATTTAAAAAATGAAAGCAAAAAGATGCCCATTGTTACCGATCCATTTAATTGAAATTTCTCTGTGTTATAAATATTCATTGTCCTTGGTAGCACAAGTAGGTCAACACAATCAGTCCTGAATGAATATAGTTGTTAAAAACTGCAATAACAAAATCTGAAGATGGCTGTGAGCATGTGGATGAATACGAATGTGGACACATGGAAACTTTCCTTTACTTTGCCCACATGAAATATGAAAACAAACTCTGTGTGTGGTCAGAGATTCGGTGTGCACACTACTTGTGTGTTGTTACTTAACTGTACACAATTATGTGCAGTAATTCACCACGGTGCAGAGAAAGTCGGCCTGCTAGCTTAACTGTCCACGTGGCACTCAGTGTGTAGTGTTTGAGCTGAGACCAGTGAGTTAAATTATGCCACGGGAAACAGAGGCAACATTCAAAACAGGTTGACCCTCAACGATTTATCCTCAGACAGGCTTATCTCTCATTCTGTGTCCAGCTCAAAACCACAAAATCATAACACAGGATCAAATGGAAGTGATGTCATCACTCAGGAGTAATGGGCCTTGACTTACAGTGCTTTATTGTGTTAAATGGTGTGGGCGTCGTATCTAATGACAGTGTCAGTGTCTACATTAATGCTGCGGCTGTCTTTGAAGACAGCACCTTGTACCGTAGTCAGTGTCTGCAACTGTCGGAGAAAGAGACGCCAGAGACGCATCACTGGAGGCTGGAAGAATTTTTTTTTTTTTAATCTTGCATGTCCTCAGTCGACATCTCTGAGCGTATGCACTGCTGTCCTACTGATGTAGCTAGTTTCAGATGACTTAACTTTTAACTTAGACCGCCAGGCTGAGCTCTTAAGAACACCTTTTTTTTTAAGTATTAACCTGTGACATTTTGATGTTAGATTTCAAATGTACTCTCGTTGTCAAATCATACAGCACAGCTGCTATTCAATCTACACTTTCCTTTCCATGGAAGCTTTTTATATTTTTGCTGTTGTGAACAGCTCGAGTATGTGGATTCTTTTTTTGGAGAAAATCTTTGTTTCAAAAACTTTGTTTTTACTTCCAAGGTACAGACTAAATCAGTCTGTAGTGCTCACTATCAGAAAAGAATTTGTTAAAATACACTGATCGAAAAATGTAAAAGAAACGCTTTGAAATCACATCAGGGAAAAAAATAAATAATGCTGGACATCTACACTCGTATGGACAAGGTAATACGTTAGGAATATAAGGATGCCATTTGGTGCAAATGGAAATGCTCAGCCTACAGAGAACTGAATTTAAAGACACCTTGAAACATAATGTCCCAGAGGTGTTGTATTTTTACTTATTTTTGGTGAGGTGAGCTTGATTCCATCATCCTCCAGGAGCTGCCTGCAGACTCGCACCATATGAGGCCAGGCAGTGTCGTGCATCATGAAGTACCTAGGACCCACTGCACCAGTGTAGGCTCTTCTAATTCTAGTACAGTGGTTTGCAAAAGTATTTGTCCCCCTTGAACTTTTCCACATTTTGTCACATTGCAGCCACAAACATGAATCAATTTTATTGGAGATACCAGTCCTGGTGATTGGTGAAGGTCCTCTATGATCCTGTCCAGCTCTCCTGAAGTAACCGGCTGTCTCTTAGAATCTTCTTTATGCTCTTGAGACTGTGCTGGCATATAGAGCCAACCTTCTGACAGTGGCATATATTGATGTGTCGTCCTGGAAGAGTTGAACTACCTGTGCAGCCTCTCTAGGGCACAGGTATTACTGCATGCTACCAGTAGTGACACTGACCCTAGCCAAAATCAAAGCTAGTGAGGGGGAAAAAAGTTGTCAGAGAAGATGAGGGAAAACTCTCAATGGCCTTCACCTGTAAATCCATTTCTGTTTTGGGGGGGTTGTCTCATAGTTGCCCCTCTAGTGCACCTGCCCTTAATTTCATTAATACCAAAGCGGCTGAAAAGGATTAGCAATCCCCTCTGCTGCTTAGCTGACCAATATCCAAGAGGTTTTATTGAGTTGGTATTATGCTATGAATCAATTCCTGATATAAATATTATGTAGGTTTCCATATAACTCTCATCTTGGGTAATACATATCATTGATGAATCAAAGCAGCATTTACAAACATTTGCAACCTGCTTTCTCTCATTGCTAGAGGTGGCTTTTAAAAAATATTGTAAAGCTGTAAAAGCATCTCCCTTCAAAAAGATGTGGAAATCCACCTTAATCCTTCAGTTTAGCTACAGGAGTAATCAATCTTTGGGAAAGGTGTCTCACAGCAGCTGAATTTACTCTGAAATAATACAAACAAACAAAGTTGGACATTGGTCTCTGTCTCATGAAATCATGAGGGAGGAGAAAGAAACAACTCCACTCTTTTCAGCTCATATACTATCAAATCCTAGTGACTGTGATCGCTAATCACTTCACGCATTCCCTGATCTTTGTCACTTTGACACTTAAATTTCTAACTAAAATTAGTTTTTTAGTTTAAATGTGGAGGCATTTATATGCTTTATAAAAATAAATCAATCCAAATGAGGTAATACATAGTTAAAAAATTCACAGGCATCATCGGCAAGTTAACTTAATGTACACAAAGAGCCAAGAAAAGGGGATGTTTTGCTCCCAGATCTGCTCCTGTGTTTGAAACGCTCCCCGGATGTCCTACTCGGATCAGCTGCAGATGCTTATTTACGGTATAGATATGTATCTAAGTATCAAAGCGGAGACCGAAGTGGAATTTAATTTTGTGGAAGAGAGAGAAGTCGCAACAAGACAAATCTAGTGAGTGAAGATTGTGATGTTTTTAGCGTGCTGTACGCTTTAAACTGACTTTATACGTGTGTCTCACTGTCCTCCTTAGCCCGTAAGCCCGATTTAGAAACTAGCAACTAGGCTGCTATCAAAAACTAGCTGTAGCCTGAATCCTTATACTTACTGCCCTTCACTGATTTCTGCTGAAATTTAGCATTCATTCTAAAGTTTTATTAATAACACGTAAAGCCCTACATGGCCCAGCTTCTGTTGCTGTAGCAGAGCTATGAGACTAGATCCCAGCAGTTGGCCTCTCTTGTCGTCTGATCGGGGTCTTCAGTTGTTCAACGCGCCTGTGTTAAAACCAGAGAACCATTCTTTAGAGGCTGTAGCTCCTAAACTTTGGAACAGTCTTCCTCAGTCTGTCAAGTTGGTCGAATCATTTTGTTTTAAATAACAGCTCAAAACTAATTGTATAGGATTTTAATTTTGGTCTTTGTTCTTCTCATAGTGTACAGAGGTGTACATATGAAGGGATGAAAGTAAGACTGTATGTCAAACTATGCATGTTTGACTGTGTGTTTGTATGTTTGGACATGCACACTTATTTTTGATGTGCAGTTTTATGTCAGACTGCTATGTATGCTAATACTATGCTACTATGTCTAAATTTGATAAATATGGAAACAGCTCTGATCGCTAGCTGTTTTCCCTCACATGTTAACAGACATCATCTTTTTTTTAACTCATAGAAACATACCAGATGAAATCTAAAAAAATCCTTAACATTAATGAATAAAAAAACTAAAAGATGCCACAAATACCCTGTTTGCTAATGTCACTGTTTAAAAAGTCCAATCACTGCCTTATCAACTACAATCCCCTAATCTTATGCACAAATTACCAACACAAAAAAATACTTTTTTTTCTACAACTTATCACTGATTGTATTTTCTTTTACTGATCCATCCATGCAATTGGAAAACTTTAAATGTTCAAAACTTTTAATGTTTTTATATCTTATGAACCCCCATTAAAAATAGAATTAGTTGCAGATATAATACTTGGCTCTGTTCACAAGTCTTCATTGCCATCAACAGCAGAGATAAAGCACAAGAACGATCCAAGGTCTCTCCCTGAAGATTTCTCTAGGCGACAAAGAAATGTCTGCACTAGCCTGATTAGGAAAGCTAAATCAAATTATCATCTAGTGACAGTTATCTAGTCTTACTTACACTAAATTCTACAAGACTGTGTCAACTTTTTAAATTAATCAAGGTCCCACCTTCCACCTCAGATCAAGGAGAGCTCAGGCTGTGGGTTTGATGATCCTGAAAGACTCCATAGCTGTAGCTTTGAATTACCATTTCCTCCCTTGTGGTCTTTTTATTTAACAGGAATGTGTTCATTCTACTATATATAATTACCATATTGGTTCTGCAGAGGGATGCCTCAATGCCTCACCCCTTTCTTGACTATTTTTTTTTTTTTGTTGTAAAGTCACAAGTCCTAAGCCTTAAACTATGTGCTCTAAACTAAGTGTTTTGCATATTTGCCACATTTACATGTCTCAGATCATTAAACAGATTTTAATATTTGACAAAGATAATCCCAGGGAATACAGAATACAGTTTTTAAACGATAACGTCATTTTGCGATAACTGCTAATCAGTCTTTTACATCACTGGAGGAATTTTGGCCCACTCTTCTTTTCAGAAGTGTTTTAATTCAGCCACATTGCAGACTTTTTGAACAGGCGTAGCTTGTTTAAGCGCATGTGCAAGGATCACAATCAGATTTTAGTCCAGACTTTGACTAGACTTCTCCAGACTTAAACAATCAGAGGTGGACTTGCTGTTGTGTATATCAAATAATTGTCCTGCTGTAAAACTTAAGTGCGCTTGAGCTTCAGGGCATCAACTGACAGCTTGACTTTCTTCTTTCATTGTCACATGTGTTTAGTCTGGACATCACTATGAAGAGAACTGGGCTCTGGACCTGTCGTTTCTGGTATTCTCTGGAAAATGTCAAACAAAATCCAGGATGTAGGGCTGTGAGTTTAGATGCATCTAAAAGATGTCAGGCCCTCATGCCACCCTCATCTGCATGTTTCTGATAGTTTGGTCAGGAACTAGCCTGCTGGAGATTATTGTAATCATTGTATGTCCTCTACACCTTTGAGATAGGGACTGGGCTGGGAGGCTTGGAACACCTTACTATTTCATGTTTAGATGTGCCATCCTGCATGACCTTTGCACCCTGAATGGCCTGCATGTATCATCACATGCTAACAGTAGTGACAAGAACATAATAAAAAGTAAAACTGGAGAAAAATCAGTCAGGAGAGATGAAGAGAGAACAATGGTCTGGGGCTGCTGTCAGCAAATCCACTTCCTTTTTTCTGGGGGTTGTCTTGCTCTTGCTTCTGCTGTTCCCATGTGGTCACTTTCATTTTTTACTAAAGCAGGTCAAATGGATTCACAGTGGTTTTTACTTCTTGCACAGTTTAATTAACTTTGTTATGCTGTGATGTTTTTATTATCTTAGATTTTGAGCAGCATATAATAACAAGTTTATCAGCTGCATTGAAAAATATGCCACAGTAGTTTGAATTTCATGAATTGTGATGTCCAGAAAAGACAACTATGCTGAAATACACAATATGTGACAGAACGCTTTTAAACACAGTGATCAACACTGCGGTCTTTAACAGTTAAAGTTTATATTGAATGAGGATCGGGTCCAGCAGTGCTTGACTTGCATTTTCCATTATCTTGATGGTTCTTCCTCTGAACGACCAATTGAAAAAGATTCTAATGTAACGGTCATATTTTCAAAATCTGTTAGATATACTTGTCTTGTAGGAAAAAGCCTCGTAAAGGTGAGTGCAGCTGACCTATCATTACTGCATTTCATGGACGTCTAGATCTCTGTTAATAATGTTCCATTTATTTCAGAAATGACACTCCCAATCTTTGCCCCTCTATTTAAACACTGGCAGCAAGGCCGCCTGTGATAAAAATGCTGAGTTCACCTGAATTTCCCTGAGGCCGTTAGGCAACGAGACAGATGTGATTGGAAGGTGGGTGAAAAAGGAGGTGACGATTGTGAGGGGTGCCATCGTTAATCACAACACTCATTACTCACACGGTCCCACTTTACCACAGGACACGGCGAGTCATGTGTGTCTCCTGAAAGAGACTGTGTATCATAAAGCTGGATTCGACTAATAAAGTCCTACAAGCGTCACTTTTGGTTCATGTCCTTCCCCGGCACTCCCGAGTTTATGCCTGCATGTACATCTAACCTATTAAAAAGCAGGATATAGCAAATGAGTAAATAGGAGGAGCCAACCAGTCAGATTTGAATCTTTAGCAAAACATTTAGTCAGCGTTTCTATGTCCAGATGAATCCACTGTTTGGGGTTTTTAGTAAGATGGCTTAACTGT
>NW_024583065.1:137508-154903 GCF_018398535.1 Haplochromis burtoni | reverse complement strand
GCCACAGCCCCGTCCTCCAGGGCATGAAGCCGATCATGTTAAGGTTGTTGACGTGGCTTAGTGTGTCCACCAGAGGACAGTCTGCAAATTCCCTGTTTGCAACACAGCTCCTACAACCAGTTGAGCCAAGCAAATTCGGGGAGAGCGTAAGTGAGTGCATAACTACAAATAACAAATATATTTGCAGTGACTAATATTTGAGCTGTCATAGTGTAACCATTGTAATACCTCGTCCATCCATCTGCTTCCGCTTATCCTTTTCAGGGTCGCGGGGGGGCGCTGGAGCCTATCCCAGCTGTCATAGGGCGAGAGGCGGGGTACACCCTGAACAGGTCACCAGTCTGTTGCAGGGCTGGTGACCATTTGCGTTTACATTCAATCCCGCATTCACACCTATGGGCAATTTGGATTAACCAATTAACCTATCCCCACTAACTGCATATCTTTGGACTGTGGGAGGAAGCCGGAGTACCCATGCAAACTCCACACAGAAAGACCCCGGCCTGATGGTGGAATTGAACTCAGGACCTTCTTGCTGCGCGGCAACAGTGCTAACCATTGTATTAACATTAAGAGGCAACTAGGTTTGTTGCTTTCATTTACAAAAGCACCATTTTTGGTGGGCGAGTATTGAGTTACTTATTTCTGGTGGTATTTTTTACCAGCTATTAAATTGCTGGTATTGTGAAATCTCTGCTTAGTAGTTCAGCTAATATCCATCTGATATCACTTATGGTTGTAAATTACAGCAAGATAAATCATTCATTTCTTTTTTAATGCAGTAGTAGCTTTGTATCTGAGTCCTGCAGCTACGCTTTGCAGCAGAATATGCAGTATTGGCTCTAATAACTGCGGGAGACAGTTGGTTCTGCTTTTTTCTTCAGTATTATATGATAATTAGTTTTTCTTCAATAATATAAAATACAATTACTTACACATAAGTTGCATTTCACCTGACATTTATTACATGAACATGATATTAGACCCACCTCAAACATATTATTGTGGCAACGCAGTGAAAACAGCGCGACTGTATCTTTGCACGGTAATAAGGTGCAACTTTCTTGTTTGGCTGGAAAAAAGCTCCTCATTCAGCACAAAACTGCAGAAAGAAGCAATTACCTACCAGCTGTTAAACACAGTCGAGCAAAAAAAGATTTTTCTCCAGATTCAAGTTATTATTTGTCTTTCATTTGCCAGGTGGCCAGAAAAAAGAGACTCCAAATGAATAACAGTGTAACTGTTAGATGTGTAAATAAGCAGCTTGTTTGCAATAAAAGTTGATGATAAAAGTTGATGATAAAGTAAATCAGTGCTGTGTTCTCAACTTGTTTCTGTTGCCCCCAGGTGGCCCCAGAAGTCTGTTATTGTAGGTGTACCTAAATGAAGCCTCTGGTTAGATCAAAGTCCCCTTTATCTGCAGCAGGTGGGCAGAGGATAATTAATTAGTTTGAGAATTTTCTCAAAAAGTGCCTGGGTCCTTACTAACACGTTCCGAATCGAGAATCAGGCCTTTATTTAAAATAGACTGTAGTTGGAGACGAAAGAGCCCGAAGCACTGTGTGTTTGAACAAACTGTTCTTATTTATTTCATCAAAAAAATATGCAAGAAGGAAATCTGTGTGTTCTTTCTACCGTTTATGAATTCTTGCTATTTTTACTAAGATTTTTTCTCATCTGCTCACAATTGTTACGGCTATATTCATTTGTTTTTCCTGCCAAGTTGTTAGTCGGAAATGCAACATATCCATGTTTATTGGTTGTTGTTGTATTTTTAGCATAATCCAAATTTTCACTTAAATGAATTCTAGCAGCACAGTAGTGTAATCCTTTAGTACAAGCAAGTCCCTTTGACAGAAGTCCTCTTCCATGTGGTTCTATTGAACGGTTTTCTATGTAGCTATTTTAGAGTTGGACAGTTTGTGAATATGTCCATCATGAACCCAATAGCCCAAGCTGCTGCAAAGGCCGGTAATTTCCCTTCTCTAGGGGGAAATTGCAGGGCTTTTTATCCTGCTGACGTCGGAGAGTGACATGATTCCTTTGACGTCAGAGCTTAAGCTGTGGGCGTCATTTTTGTGTATTGTTTCAGTGAGTTCAAAGCGCAGCAGCCCCTCTGGTGGTGCCTAACAGCTGCTGATTGTGCAGCTGCTCCTGTGTCCATGCTGCTTCTCTCAGGTCATGGACATAAAATCATTCATTCATATCCTCATGCACAAAATAGTACCATAAACCCAGTGATCTCAGATTTTCTGTTATTTAAAAGTTTGAAAATCAGAAAAGCCGTAGAGCAATTGTGATGCAATAGATGAACTATGTTTGCTATCTAATAAGAAAAATGATAACAGCAGGCTGAGATAAAGTCCACTAATATTTTGTATCATTGGGTAAACCTCTGCTGTGTATAGACATGATTTTATGTCAGTGACAGCAGAGAAATTGTTAGATCTCTCAGTGTAATGCAATATATGCTGACAGCACTACACACTAGAACTTACAGAATGAACATAAAGGTTAATCAAGACCTTTCGGAACAGCATAACTTGAAAGGTTCATCACTGTGTGTTAGTTTCAGGGTACCCACTAATTTCGTCTGACCCCAAGTCGTGCTCATGCTAATTGTTGCTGTCCTGATTAAGTTAGTTATCTTTGAGCATGTGTGCAAGTTACAGTAACTGATGCAGAAATATGTATTACTAATATTTAGCTGTGTGCTGGCAGTTATCAGAGGTGTACCAACTTAGCCTATAAAATAACCCATGCAGAGTATTGATGGGGGCTCAGGTTTCGCCCATTGGCTTTTTGGAGGGACCACCAGGAGCCAATTAACAGCAAGAAAGGGAAGTGAGAGTCCAGTAGTGAGGAAGCAGCACACATACAATTAGGACCTTTCTCCCTTTTATAGAACATGTAAGTTGCCTAAACTAAATAATAAGAAAAAGAGAATGAAGAAATGTGAGAGATTTAGATAAAGATTTCGTCTGAATACGCCTGAAACAGAGTCCCCCTTTATAATTATGTTGTGTGTCATATAGTCGTAGTCATATAGTTGACAGATTGGAATTAGGCCTCACTTACAGGACCACATACAGAACATAATGATGCTAACAGATTAGACCAGGGGTGTTTTCACACCTGGTGCGTTTGGTCCGTTGGTGATCGCCAACCTCGATCCAGACCAACTATCAGGCTCACGTTGCAAGATTGAGCTAAAACGCTTCTGTGGTCTGTTTTGTATTGTATTCTGGGATGCGGCAAGGTACTATATATGTGCAAGAGTCTGTAAAATATAGTTACTACTACTAGTTAGCAATACATTTTATGATTTCAGTTCACATTTGAGGAAATTCACACATAGTTTGGTACCAATTCTTTTAACATTTTAGCTGCACTTCTTTCTTTTGGGTCTTAATTAAAGACTAGCCTCTAAACTGTCTCTGTACTACGGTAAGTGTTGCTCCTCATGGTTTTGGCTTCTGCTGAAATTGTAGACCTGCCATGCTGAGTGAATTGTCTGTCAAAAGTTTAAAAACACTAAACAGTTGTTTTGGTTTGCATCAGATCTAATTTAGGTCTTTCTGAGCTTTCTAAGCACTACCCCACGAAGGAACCTCAGGAGCGACGATATTTTATAATGATACCCAACAGTTGTAGAAATACTCGAACCACAAATGATGCAAATGCTCTGCCAACCTCAATTTAATGATTTCTTGTTTTTTTCTGACTGTGTTTTGCTGTGCTTTGTCAACAGATGGAATCAGTGTGACGGGCTTACCAATCTCCAGTCCCCTCCGCCAAGTCCTCAAACCCAGGGCTGAAACCAAGCCCGTCGGCAGCGAGTCCAGCAAGGCTGAGTACAGCCACATTAAGGTGACTAAATAAAAGCCTCTCTGAAGTGCGTGGGGAAGAAAGGAAACCTTTGCTCAGTTCAAAATGCAAACAGTCTGTTTCTTGTGCTTTCTGGCTTGTTGTATGGTTTAGTGAAAATCCATTTTCATCCTTGTCCAATCTCACTGCACCTTTTCTCAAATGATAAGTATCTCTGGCTAGTTTCTTTACTTTCTTACTTTGCCTCTGTCTCTCTTCCTGTTCACACCAATAGCTCTGTATACTGTGTGTGCATGGTTTTGCACAATTTACTGTCAATTAGACTTCCTTGTAAATGTCTGTGGAAGCAGTGTGTTTATGTGGATGGTAATACATCTTGGCTCCTGATGCACTCTGCTCATTGAATCTGAGTTGTAGACACGAGGAGAACATCTTAGGTTTTTGTACAAAAATAGCAAGAGTGAACAGGAGAATAAATTAGACTAGGTAATAAAGAGTGGTGGAAAGGAGACCGGCAGAATGAGAATGCACAGGATCAGCAGGGGATGTAGTTTCACTGAGGACTTGTGGGTATCTGAAGGGTAGAAATGGGCGGTCTGACTGAGTCTAGTTGCTGAGGGTTCACCTGTAGCACAGCAGACACCTGCAAGTGTGGAGACTGCATTGTGTTGCCTTTGAAAGTCACAATGCCACAATACCTGTGAAAGCTTTGTCCTGTATGAATCATCCAGAGAATACATATTTTGTTTGATGTTCACATGTGCTACCGAACACATCTTTTCCATTGAAAAGTTTGATAGGATGATGACTAATTGTTGGGAGGGGGAAAAAAAAAGAAAAACCTTTTTTCATAGTCTAAGCCTTGGTGAACTTAGAAGCTTCTGCAAGGACTTGTCTAGCACTTACATTATCTTATAAAGGGAAAAAATGACTGGGCCAAATGATCGTAGATGAACAAAAAGTGGATATTGTGCTTTATACTATATTTCTTTAACTTAATGTAAAGATTTGGTTATACTGCATAATGCAAAACTGCTTATTATATTTGTTTTTTGTGTGTTTTGTGTGATTAATGGCCATCTAAACAGAAAAAACTTAAAACAAAATGTAAAATTTCTTTTTATTAAGTATATACAATTATTAATAGTTGAAGCTCATATCATACATGGCCAAGAATTTAAGAAAATTGGGTTGGTGTATGTATAAATAATTCCTGTTAACCAGGTGAGAGAAGAAATTCCTAATATATTCACCTCAGATGCAAAGCTTTAGCTATGAGCAAAGAGGCCCCACCCACCTGTTGTTCGAGCTGGCATGAAGGGAGGGGAAAGGAAAGTAAACAGCTTTTTTCAGACAGGGGATGAACTGAGGGACTGCACCAGTGCCCAGGATGAGATGCATGAGGATTATTTGGAATCATGCAGAGTAACTCCAGCAGAGACAAAGAACAAAAATATGGAGCTGGAATTTAAATGACAGGATATCTTTGTGTTTTGAGCCTTTTTGTTTATGGTTTGGATAATCTGCAGTGCAAGGTCAAAAGCAGCTGCAATATTAGTTTGTTCAGAGAGAACATCTTATTATCAAAATTCTATTTTAATTTTCTGTACTTCCTAGACAGAGTTTTATGTATTGTTACGTTCCCCTGGGGGGGTCTAGGCGGTGAGGGGGGAGTAACAAAAGTGACCGGGTCAGAAAAAGGAGTCAAGGAGGCAAAACAGTAAAATGAAACAGTTTTATTGAAGTAATTCAACTAAAAGAGACGGACAAGCCGCTATCACCATAAAAGTAACACAAACAAAACTCAGGCGTTGGTCAGTAATGCCAAAAAGTCAAAAGGAAAACGCAGCTCACTAGCTGGAAACACCACAAACACTCAGCTCACTAGCTGTACCCACACAAATGGCACTCTGTTTTAAACATGAACCGGAAAAAGGGTCAACCAACGGCAGCTCAGGGTTAGTTGGCCTCGTACACTGGTTACGGGATGCTACCGAGCAACTGTGCTCCAGGTTTAGCCTTTTAGTAGGCCTGGCAGGCTTCTCAGTTTGAGAGCCACGACTGACTTTACTCAAAACAGGCCCCTTTCGTGTTGAGTGGGCTTTCTGTTTGAGTGCCAGTCTGACACAATTGGCAACCACATGGCCAGGCTTGTGACAGAAAAAAAACACAGTTTGGGCCTAGGTCTTAACACTATAACTGCGTTTTCCTTCTTAGCTGGCCCACTTTGACCTGTCCAGGCTGCGCTATAGTGCAGAGGGATATCCTGTCCTACCGCACTTGCTGTAGGAGTCAGCTTAAACTCATCTGCCAGGGTGGCAGCTTGCTGTAGAGTTGTAACCCTCTGTTCACTTAAATAAAGGGCCACAGACTTAGGAACAGAGTTTTTAAAATCCTCCACCAGCATAAGCTCACGTATGGACCCCACATCATTAACCTGGCTTGCCGCACACCACCTATCAAAGAGCCTCACCTTCTCCCTGGCGAAGTCAAGATAGGACTGTCCCTGCGCCAACTCCAACCCTCGAAAATGCTGCCTGTAGGCCTCAGGTACCAGTTCATAGGCTTGGAGGACGGCACTTTTGATCTTTCCATAAACCAGGCCGTCCTGCCTAGACAGACCAGAACACGCTGCTTGAGCCTTACCTGTCAACCGACACAGCAACATCACCCCCCACACATCTTGAGGCCACTGCAGTGCAGTTGCCAGGCGTTCGAACACACTGAAAAAGCTGTGAACACTGGATTCACAGAAGTCTGGAACCAGGTGAATGTTATTGCTCACAAACAAGCCTCTAGACACCTGTACACTAACAGCTGTGTCAACCATTTTGGGGATGGTGAAGGGTTAGAAAAACACAACCTAATTAAGACAATTAACAGACCACTACACAACTTACTTTAGCTGACCAACTTAGCTCTCGCCACACACCTTAACAAAACAACTTACCCAGTTCCAAAACCTTGCCCTGCCTATCTTCCGGAGCGTGCTGGGCTCGAGGCAACTTTAAAGGCAGAACTTCAGCGACCGGAGCCCTGAATTGCCTACCCCCAACAGAGAATTAATCCCCACCCAGGATTACTCCAAAAATAACAAAGGCAAAATAACAAAAGAGTGCCTGAAGGAGGAACTCAGAAAGCTCAGCTGGACACTCACCTACCTTAACTGGGAAGTTATGAATCTCTAAAAGGTGACAAAGCGAGATAATAAAAAAAAACCCATATCCAACACAGAACTCCCTTTTCAAATATCCCGGACGAGCCCCCACTTGTTACGTTCCCCTGGGGGGTCTAGGCGGTGAGGGGGGAGTAACAAAAGTGACCGGGTCAGAAACAGTAAAATGAAACGGTTTTATTGAAGTAATTCAACTAAAAGAGACGGAAAAGCCGCTATCACCATAAAAGTAACACAAACAAAACTCAGGCGTTGGTCAGTAATGCCAAAAAGTCAAAAGGAAAACGCAGCTCACCAGCTGGAAACACCACAAAACACAGTTCACTAGCTGGAAACACCACAAAATACAGCTCACTAGCTGGAAACACCACAAACACTCAGCTCACTAGCTGTACCCACACAAATGGCACTCTGGCCCAGAGCTCACCCTGCTCTGGGCTTAAATGCCTTTAATTGCTGATGGGAGTCGGCTGTACAGGAGGGAAAGGTGGCACCTCAGGCAGGAGGTAGTGGGACACGCCCACACAGGCACCCTCAGGAGAGAGAGAGGCCCTGCTAGGGCCGTAACAGTATTCTCAATGACGCTAGGCCAACTGTCATTGATTGTATCTTGTTGGATCGGATGCATGAAGATTTTTTTTATTCTTTTCTTCATTCTGTACTATCTCTTTCTCATTTTGCATAACACTTTTTCTGGTAAAACTCTTTTTGGATTTGCTGGATAAGTTGTTAAATATCCATTGTTTAAGATGGGCTGGACATTTTAATCGGTGGTTAGGCTTATTAGAGGCAGAGTTTGATTCTGGGTTTAAAAGCAGAATATGGTGCACGAACCTCCATAAAAAGACAATTACAAAGAGACTCTGGTCGTGCTAGAGTTCTGCCTTTGAGCAGGTTGTAAGGACGTGAGCTTTTTCTTTTCTTTCTTGTAGATGTATTGTTGGACATGCAGTAGACACCAGAGTGATTCATTTCACTGTGTGCACAATAGACGCCTATGCCTGCATGCTATAGCAAATTTATTCTGGGTTTGCAGCTGTATGACTCATTGTTGTTATAGGGTGTATTGTTTTCAGCACTTTGACTCAAACCTACAGGACCCAGCACACTTTTAATGCATTTTGACGTACAAGGGAGGAACAGGTATGGCATTGTTCAACATCCCAGCAAATAAGTTGGGTTGAGTGGATTCTATCATTCTTGGATGACTGTACACAGAATATTAATAACTGTGATTTTTCTAACAAGCTGTGTGTTTGTATGTCTTGAAAGCTTTCAGTCAAAATCGGGTGTGGACCATGTATGGACTGCTTAAGAGGCACCGTTGCTGTAAAAGTGGACAATCCAGAGTCTGTTTCACGCATTTCCACCAAAATAAAACAATAAGAGTGCCAGCATCAGTACAACACCACAACAATCCGTCACCCAAAGTTGGACCCACCGACTTCTTTGGCTTTGGAAGGGGTTAGCACAAATACTTTCCCTAGGAAGTTACCCCAGCTTCTGCTACATGTTATATAATAATGAGCTCTGAAACATGCAGAAATGTGGGTGGGTTCCTTAATGACAGAAACAGAATTTGCTCGTACCGACTCCACGTTGATCAAAACGAAGCAGCTGATTTGTTTTCAAGTGCACTCTGCTAAAGTTCATTGGCTTTAAAGCTTTAATGGCAAACCACAAGATTTTATGAGAGCAGCTTTGTTGTTTTAGTATTAGTAAACAAGCTTACATAGTAATAAATCTGTTTGATTGTAAGGAGCAGTCAAGCCCAGTTGGTTTATTTTGAGTAAAAAGGAAAAAGATTGCTTAAGCCATTAGATCAGTAGTGGTGACCATCAGGTAAATGTATTCCTTTAATATACAGATCTATATTGAGATGTACGCTGTTTATGTTTTTATAGCCTCTTTCATATCACTGACCTCGTTATGACACCAGAGAAAGGGGACATAAAAGGTTCATGTGCTGCACGGCTTACTGTCAGTCAAAAGAATTTGATTTCACCCCTTGACACAGGATGATAGAGGACGCCATCCCTAAAACAGGCACTCTGTGTGACGTCACCAATGTAAACGCTAGTAGACTCAAATAAAAATCAAAGCAGAAACAGGAGGATATATGTGTAAAAGCACCCATAGAGGTCAAGTTTGGCGTGTAACATCTCAGACGTTCTTGACGGACATTGAAATTTAAACATGCTTTTCGCAACTTTAATACCCCGTAGCATCAACACGGAACAGCAATTACATACATTACATAACATACATTACATAGGACAAAGGCTCACAGTACAAGACAGATTCCAGCATAAAGGTAGGAAACAAAGGATGATGTGGCTTCATGAAGTAGAGTGAACAAGCAACCCAGCTAGCTGCTGCTGCATTGGGTTGGCAAGAAATTTGTTTGCGTGAGCAGATATGCTCATGTTTGTGAGACAAAACCCGGTTTTATCCAGCGAAGCCTCTACCAACTGGAATTTGATCAGCGTCGAGGGGACAAGAACGGCCAACATCAGAAGGACATTGAATTCATTATTGATTTTGGGGGTCACATCTGACCCTGAGCTCCTCTGTTTTGGCTAAAGTTATTTAACATTAGCTCACCTGCTAACCTGGATAAACTGTATAAGGTTGGTCTTTTTTCCAAATTCATTTAAAAACTTAAATTCCAAACTTGCCATAACCATATTCATAGTAACTAGCTTGGTAACGACGAATCATTTGAACCTCATTAAATGTTGCCCTTTTTTAGCATTTGCATTGACAGCATTCATTTACCGATTTTAACCATTATGCAGTTGCACAGATATTGCAGAGAGCCGAATTTGGCACTGAGCACAATAATTGCTGTTATTAAATCCAATCTGTGGTTTTATGGGATTGTCCAATATTGATATTTTTGCGACATGGTTGTTTCTGGGAAGCAATTTATGCGTGAATGCCAGCAGCGCTTTCTTCCATATGTCTTCTCTCGTCCATTCGTCTTCTCTTTCTATATTGGTAAGACATAGTAGCAACCCACATGAATTCACAAACCCAGTGAAGAAGAAGTGTTTACATCGTAGAAACTTTAAACATTGCTATTGTAACGAGATGGCTTTCTAACCATTTGATCATCCTTTATGAACTCTCTCCATGTTTTAGTGCCTTTTAGCATACAGCTACTGTTATATGAATACTGTTAATTCGTCATTGTGTGTGCGTGTGATTGGATGAGAGAGAATTTGTATTAGCTGATAATAACGGTTTTTGGCCGGGGGATGGATGGACAGATGCACCGGAAATTGAAACCCTTCTAGCCAAACTGGCTTGGCACTACAGTACCCTGTTCTCTGTGTATCTCCGTCTTTGCTGGGCCAGTGAAGTGTGAATTTGTTTCTAGCACCTATACCAAATTTGTCTACTATTAACTGACAGGCATATGCTTCTACACGCTTTCTTCAATAAATCATATTCCTTCATGTTTTGTAAATATGGTCAATGTGTTATCTGGCACTGTTGTGTTTCTTGGCATGAATATTTGCAGACTATGAGTAAGTGCAATCAATCATGACTGATCTGTATTCAGCACAGGAGGAGTCCACATGTTTATCTCACTGACCTTCCATCGCTCAATCTTAACACCTGTTTTTCAATGCTTCTACCAAACTGCAAATGCCTGTGGGCTTGAAAATGTGTGTGTGCTGTCAGGGTGGAATGGATCCACAGTAGGTGAAGGAGACGTGGCTGCTCGGATGTGCCGTTTTTCCCGATTATCTTCAAATCTTCAGGCACTCATCTCCTGCGAGAGCGAGGGCATGTCCTTAACTGGGTTTCCTTGACACTGTCAATTACTTTACTCACCTCGTCACCATAGCTTTATGCTTCAGTCTGTCCTGAGTGGGAGTCCATCACCTCGTGAAGCTCAGTTCTATTTGATTGTGGTGCCAGAACCTTGGTCGTGGACACAAACATCTGATGTGCTTGTCTCTGTTGAAAACATGAAACTTACTTGGAGTGGGAGCAGCTGCAGAGTTTTTTGTGTGGATTCTAGTGTAGGGTGACCTGAGTAACAGTAATCCCACTTTTGTGATTGTGCATGACTCACTATAACACCGGCTGGTGTGCAGTCCAGTTCATTCACTTAGCCCTCCTGTGAACCTTTCTTTGGCGCTCGCTCGATGTCATCAGGGGCATTTCGAGGGGAAGCTGTGCTACAGAAATAGGCTGGCCCCTCAGACACGTTCGACGATTATCTTCAAAACGCCAAATGTCCAGCGTGCTGTGAGACTGCATCCAGTGCAATTTTGCTCTCCTATTCATAATGCCACATTATTGGAGTATAGAGATTGAGGTTAGAGTGTAGATGTATGTGCTCCTCTGAGGGAAACATTCTAGGACAGAGAAAGCTTTTACCGGGCTTCCTTGTGCCCGAATCAGGGGTCTTAGAGTGCACAATTTTCTATGCGACTTGCACCTCCTAACCCAGCCAAATATGAAATGAAATAGTCTCATTGCAGGTGGTTATTATTGAAGACATTTCTGCAGTAATGTCTCTGATAGGGGCTCCCAAAGTGGATTTGATGCTCAGAGCCTTTTCTATTCTCTGCTTATACTTTATGTATAATTGTGTCTGTTCAACAATTTCACTGTTGGTTTATAAAGTAAACCTCATCCCTGATCTGTAGCTTCCTGAGGTCTTCCTGAGTAGCTTCACAGCATTGCATGGCAGTAATAATGTGAAGGCATCATTCTGATTATCAGTTGAATCAACACCTCTAAAACACTTCAAACAAAATATTAAAACCTTAAAATACTAACATTTTGTTCCTTCTAAAGAATGACTTCGTTGTCCAGCTACAAGCAAGTCATTTTCACCAGCTTTCAGTGGAATTGTCCACACATTCAGGACCCTCAGGTGGCTTCGGTGAATTAAGAGACTTCAGCAGAAATGATCCGAACCAAAGAAACTCTGTCTAGGCCTAAAACCTGCTCTATTTGTCAGATTTCTTTAGCTGTGCCTTAGTCTTCCACTGAGTGAAAATGATAACAGCCTGTAGCCTATAGATTTGCACTTGGATAATGTTTTTGTGAAAGAATAATAACATCTGTCAGGCTGGAATTGTTTGTGACTTCCTCAGCATGCTAATGCAATAGCCAGCAATCTGTCTGCACAGCTATCTGCTGTTTCTGTGTATTGAGTCTCTTTGGATCTGAAGTCTTTTCTTTCTGCTTTTTGATCATTTCAATAAAAAAAACTATTCATTATTGGTTAGTTTTAAATTCATCATGGTCTTCTCAGCTCATATAGGACTAAAGTCCACAAAGACACTCAACAGCAGTTGTGTAAAAACACTACGGTGTCAAAGATTGTGGCTACATAATCACAGACAGTGACAGAAGAGTGCAAATGACAGCTTAAGTTTAGAAAAATCAGTTTAGCAGTTCAGACTAAAAAAACAAACAAGGGAAAAGAAGTTAAATGGTCTGAAACATTGTTACAAACATTCACTCATGCTTATATACACAACAATGGAAATTTTAGATTTTTGAATAGGATGTAAATGGAAACCAGACAACACATGACACACATTTCAAACACGTGCCCGAGCCGATGGGTTCAAATGGGGTTCAGCTCATGTGAATATTTAGTTAAAATATCCTCAAACTAGTAATACTGTGTGAGGTTGTGGTTATAAACATAAATCTAGATGATTCTGTATCCGTTAATGTAGAAACACTCGTTAGTTCTTATGAGTTTAGGAGCTAAATTTTCGAAATCTCTTCAGGAAGCATCGACTCAGCAAACTTCAAAAACCTTTCCAGGATTTATTCTTTTTTTGTTACCTTTTGAACCTCATAACACACCATTACTATGTCATAACTTGAGCAAGGTTTTATTTATTTTCAGATTGTCGGTAAGTCCCAGACACACACATATTCCAAGACATTCATCTTAAACATCCTGGCAACAAGGAAAATTGAATCGTGCTTGAGAAAAGCTAATGTAAGCACTTTTGAAACCGTAGACGAGTGTGCCTATGGCTGTGTGCAGTGAGAAAGAGCTATGCCTTTGGAAAAGAAATGCTGTCCAACACACACACACAGTTGGGTGAGTGTTGGGGGTGGGCGGGCAGAGCTTCTTCAGGCCTAATCAAATCCAGTAGAGACAGTCAGAGTCGGCTTGCTGCCTGCCAACCAACCTGCCTGCTATTTTTAGAAGCCCAGCCCTGCCGATGGCAGTTCAGCTCTCTCCACATATACAGATCCCGGCTCGTGATAGAGATATTTATAACTGCCACAGTTGTCTGCCCAAGTGTGAAACTCCAGCTGAACAACTGAATGATTTTCTCCTCTGTGGCGTAGGATTAAAAATGTTCTTTCTTATCTCTCCCCTTTGGCTTATCCACAACCAACTTTATGTTCAGTTGTATAGCGCTTTGGGTTGAGATATTTGAAGACTGTGTGAATTTAGCTATAGGATGCTGTGCCTATGGAAGAAATTAAGCATTTAAAGCTGATTGCAGGTTTGTGTCAGGCCATTTTCCGCGAGATGTGGCATTTTCTCACTCTTTTTTTTATTTTTTTGTGCTTTGTTTTAGCAATGGGTGTCTAGAGTGAAAACTGATGCATTTATGCGTGTCACCCCAACCTGTGCTTACCTCAGAACTCCGTCCCCTCATGCTAAACTAAGCTCCTTGCATATAGCTTCTTTTTTTTCCTGCTGTTTTTAGTTATGTGACAACCCCAAGATTTATAGACTCTGAAACTGGTCATGACGCTGGGAATCAAATCTGAAATGACTGTTAAATGTTTCCAAAGACTTCTGAAAAATATGCGTTTGTTGTTTCAACCCACTGTTAGTTGCATCAGCTATGTAGTTTGTCAGTGCAAATAGCATTTTCTCTTTCTAAAAGACTGAACTCTCTCGTGTCTGATTTGATCATTCCATATCACACCATAAAATTTTGGAAATCCACTGCGAGACCAAGTAGAAGCCTTCACTTTGTTAGAATTTAGGTTGTGTTTTTCAGTTAACATGACATTAACAGTTGGACGCTTTCCATTTATTTAGTTAAAATGTTGGATAGTAGTTAAGTCAGATGAACTGATATGGCAACTGTTCAAGACTAGACACAGTCTGTGAGCAACTGCTAGCAATGCAGAGACTATAGCATTGTGACAGTGGAAATTAGTTATTAGATTATCGTCATGTTTTTTTCCCCAATCTAACCACTTATTGTTAGTTATTATTGCTGCCATAGACGTCATACTACAATGACCCTGAAGTTATAGACGAATCCACGTCAGATAGCATGCAAATTTATCTAAATGGCACTCACCAGTGTATTGAAAATGAATGAATGGGATGTTTAGTGTTGGCCAAGCAATGGCATCTCACCAAGAAATCTAAAAGTGCAGCACAAAGTGAACATTATTATCTCATCTTTACCTGAAGGAGCTTTTTCAAGATGAGCACAATTCATACAATTCAGCACAGTTAATAACACGTTTTCTTTCCGGGCTATCAAAGGAGCTTGCAAAGAAAAGCGTCTGGACTTCTTTAAGTTGCTTGAAGACGTTTCACCTCTCATCCGAGAAGCTTCTTCAGTTATAAGGTCAAATGGTGGAGAGTCCCAGATATAAACCTAGTGGGAGTATCCCCCCACAGAGGGACAAAAGGACCCCCTGATGATCCTCTAATCACCTGAGCCAAGGTGTGAAACTGGGTGTGGGTCCCAATCAGCCAGAGTTTCGGGTGAGCTCATTGTGAAACCTGGCCCCACCTTATCATGCGAATTCCTGAGGTCAGATGGCCCAGGATGTGAGTGGGCGTTAAGGCGTCTGGGAAGGGATCTCAAAACTGGATTATAGATGGCAGAGAGTTGGTGTCGTAAACCCCCGCCTCTGTTCAAAGATGGTCGCTCACAGTGGACATAGATGGCTTCTTTCACTCCTCTTTCAAACCATCTGTCACTAGGTTTATATCTGGGACTCTCCACCATTTGACCTTAGAACTGAAGAAGCTTCTTGGATGAGAGGTGAAACGTCTTCAAGCAACTTAAAGAAGTCCAGACGCTTTTCTTTGCAAGCTCCTTTGACTACGATGACCTGGATGACTGAGAACCTTCACAGACATATTTTCCGGGCTATCCATTACTACCGGTCTTTATCCAAAACGCTAGTTATTGACGTCTATAGAAAATTGCATGTCTTAGCAGAGAATGTGAGTTGACGCTGCACTGTCACTCCCATGAGAAGAGTAATGTTAGTCGTTCCAAATATTGACTTTAAGCTCATTAGAATTGTACAGATGCTGCTTTTTTTGCTTCATATACTGTATGTCCGTGTGTGTTTGCACGATTCAATAAATCACTGCACCTATTTCCTCACCTTTTTGTTTTGTTTTTTTCCAAGGTGTGGCTCGAGGCTTTTTGCCCAGTACAGTAACTAATGCTTATTACAAAAGCTGAAAAATGAAGTACTGTGTTTTTCACTTCCAGGGCTCCACACTGGTGTAATAACAGAAAGCTTTGATATCAAAGCTCACTTTGGTTGTAAACAAGTCAATAGCGTTTTATTCACAGAGACACAAGATAAAAGCAATAATTCAGTCAACCTATGATTAGACTTCCTGTGTACCCAGACATCTTGGCTTTGGCCTCTGTATCATGGTGGATAGTATCAGTCTCTGAAGGCTGAACTGAACTTTACTGCGACAAAGAGAAAAGATTTTGTAGACTTGTGTTCTTGAGAGTTGAGGGAATGTAAAATAATGGAGAATAACCAAAAGGCATAATCATCATGAGCTGTAAGTAGACAGAAAACCCACTCACTGCGCAGTGCCATTGGATTTGTTCCTACAAGCCATTTATTTCCCTGTGCTTTATTTACCTGTTGGCACTACAGTCGTCACTGATTGTGGTTTGAAATCCTGCCTGTGAACCACAGCTGTGCCCATAGCACCTTTACTTTTCCCTACTTTATCAGCATATGGCTGCCTGTTGTCTCCGGGCTGCAGCAGGTACATCGCTCGTGCCTCAGTGCGAGTTGACGTGAGGAAACATGAGCAGGGAGAAATGGGAAAATAGATGGTGTTAAGGCTGGGGGATGTGTCACCAAGATGTAGTGTGGAAGCCTCCAGAGATTTCTAGATTTCTTATTATATTTTATTTTGCCTCTGTTTTGCTCTTTGCTACAAAAATGTAAGCAAGACATGCTATGGACTCTTTCATGCTCCAGGTAGCGGTTTGATGAGCTCAGGTGTATAATTTACTGCATTTCCTTCTATATAAAATACAAACAAAACAGAACTACAGTTGAGTGTGAGCCTTGTTTTTTACCCCCTTTTGGTTGTTTGCCTTACACGTAGCTTTTTCTTTAAAGGTTAGTGAATGCATCACTCATTAAGTTAAACCTCTGAGCTTTACCCAAGTGAGAATCGTTTATATTTGAGCAAACTGTGAAAGGGAGAACTTGATTTCCTCTGAGAGTCATCAAGCCTGTCGCTTCAGAGGAAATCTTTAGAGCCTAGTTGCAACATGCAAAGGGAGCACCCATTTCTAATAGCAGAAACATGAGTCGTCTTATTCAGTATTAGCTCTTTCATCCTGGCTGTGCTCGTATATAAATGCACAGGGAAGACTAGTCGGTGTCATTCATCTTTTCCCCGATGGCCTGTCACGGCTACGTTAGCGCTAACGCTGTGATTTGGGACCTCCTGTCTCTAACTGATGGCCAAATGATCTGGTCCATTAAGACATGTTCCCCAGGGACATCTGAGTTTTGTATTCTTCTTTCTAATTACTACTCATGTAAAATGCACAACTCTGTCTGAGCTCCCAGGCAGCTTTTTATTAGCTAAGCAACAGTTGGTCGACTGGCTTGTCCCCATAGGTCTTTGGATTTCAGAAAGATTTCTTTATTGGTATTTTTGTCTTCTATCTTTTAATAAACCGAACCTAAACATAAGTATATGTCATATTTAAAGTGATGGTGAAGAAATAGAATGTACAAATAGGATTTAAATGGTAAAAATATTTCTCAAATCTGAAGTCAAATTTGTGTAAAGAAGATTAACCTTTAGGCCAAATTGGTTCTACATAAAAACCGGGGAGGTTTCAAGGGAACCTGTTACACTCCAACACTCCACTTTGGCAATTTGTTAGTTCCAGTCATACCAGAAGTATATAATGAATAGAATATTTAACAGACCAGAATGTGACGTGAAAGCTACAGTTGTAAGAGTTTTCTTTTACTGCACTTTATGGACTCGTGTGAAAATACACCCATGATTTAAAAGCTTATAGAATCACGTGTAGCCACAAACCTCTCTCTCACACGATCTTTGTTACAACGTTGCTTCAGTTCATTGAGGTTTGTGAACATTTGTTTATGCACAGTTCTTTTAAC
>NW_024583065.1:125605-127256 GCF_018398535.1 Haplochromis burtoni | reverse complement strand
TATATCGTTATCGCAAATTTTCAAATATATATCGTGATAAATATTTTTGGCCATATCGCCCTGCTCTACTCATGATCAATCTTCTGCTGCATTTAGCTGTTGGTCAGATGGTCTCACATCTGACTCTAGAATATTTTGCTATACTGATGTGTTCATGGTCATCTCAATGATCGGTGCCCAAGTCCTCTAGTGGCAAAACAAGGCTGAATCATCACACGAAACACAGCAGCTGTTTACATTGTACATACAACAAAAAATAAAAAATCAAAGCACCTCATCTAGCACCTAGCACTACTGATGTGTGTTACACATCAGTGAAATGTATGAAAGTACCTTGACGTAAACTTTATGGATGTTAGAGTGGTGGATAAAAGCAGTGCATGAGCAGCATAGATCTGAGCAAGGTGTTTGCTGTCTAACCCATGTCATCCAACCCAACTTCTGAAAAAAAGTGACAGCCCAATTAAATATGGAAACATTTACTTTTAAGTTAATGTTTTAATTGGCAGGTTATGAATTAGAAATGACCTCCTACAGCAAGGAGGAGTAACAGGCCCAAAAATATCAAAGACAGCACAACCCGCTGTGATCAAGTAAATGAAGCTCAGTGAAAAACCGCCCCAAGAAGGTCACAGTAAAGTTTTGTTTATTAGCTTGGTGTTCATGTGTTCGTTTGTGAGTGTGAAATTGTTGGTATATGCAAGCCTAGGGGGTGAAATTAGTAGAGAATCAAGCGTTTCATCATGCTTGCTGGACTTGAATCCATGTGTGAAATCCAGTGAGGCAGGCCAAGCGTGGCTCCATATGCTGCTCGTGGTCAATGACTGAACCGGTGTCAATCAGATCACCTTTGGATGCACCAAAGTCACCCTCAACAGGATGTTTGTGTAGCAACTGTGCTTCTGACAGGTCTTTGTTGGCGAGTTATTTGTTTATATTTAGTGTGTGTGTGCATCAGCATGCAGTTTATAATTTGCTCTCAGCTCTTCAAAGCAGGTTTCACATCTTTTGTGGTCGACTGCTGCTGATAACTTATAAGAACAGCAGTGGGGGTCCAAGGTGTGATGAGAGGCTTCTTCTCGTAGTCTCTCCAGCTGGTAAATGGTGTGACACCTGTACTGGACCACAGGGTTACATAAAGGAGCAGGCGTTTGGTGTCTGAGGCACCCGTGGGTCGTCTGTTTACCTCTGATCACACATGGACAGAGGCAACACTGCGTGTGTGCAGTAGCCAGCCTGCATCTCATACAGATGCAACTCTGTCCCTGAGAAAATGCAGTGCTGCTGTTCATCCTCTTTCCTTTCCTTACATGACTCACTACCTATAATCAGATTGAACAGTATGTAAGCGAATTAGTCAACACTCCGACAACAAATCAAATTATTCTGGATGAAATGGTTCTTTTATCATCCACAGGAAGTACTTACACTCATGAAGCAGAAACACCTGGGTTTGCATTGTATGAGTAAGTGCCCAAATAATATTGACAATAGCTACAGATTAGTTTACTGTCTAAATTTAAGACCCTGTGTGTAAAATTCACAGGCAACAGTTGGCCACAATAATAATAGCGATTACAAGAATCATTATAAAGTTGTAACTACTTTTTATGAAACTTGGTAAATGATTATATATATATATACACACACA
>NW_024583065.1:121098-125292 GCF_018398535.1 Haplochromis burtoni | reverse complement strand
TATATATATATGAGAAACATAGATGGTTCTGTTTGAGTAACTGAAGCATGTGAAAAATCTTAAACGTAATGACTTGATTAAAGATTATTCATCTAAGAGTGTATACAGATGTGGCACAGCAGCATTGTTCCATTGTTACAGCTCCATTTTTGGAGGACCATGATGACCCTGGTGTTGTAGCCAGTCAGAGAGCTGTGATTTTAAATATTTGCACAAGCGGTACGCAGGCGTTTCCCTGGTAACCGGGTGTTGTTGGGTGAGGATGCAGAGAGAGAGAGAGGATTTGTGAGCAGGGACAGTCCTGAAGGGTTTCAGCGAGCTCAAGAGGAGAGAGAAGCTTTAATTGGCTTCTGATTTTCATGAGACTGTGTGGACTGCATGTCCCTCCTGAGGATGTCACTACCTCAGCACTCATGTAGATTTTGCACTGCAGAAACTGAAACGGTGTAGCATAATGTATCCCAACCAGGCCAGTGTGTCTGGTGCTGTTTTCATAGCAAATCTGCAATGTCTGTGTGTGGTTTAACATGCAAATCACTCAAATTAGAAACTGTCATGCATCACAAATCTGCCAAATGTGGTGAATGTGGTTCTGAACGGCAAGATTGCACAATTTGAAAGAATTATTTTTATTAATAATTCTACCTCTGATAGACATTTTATGTATTTATTTATTATTTTTTTGTGTTTATATGCTGGGAAATATTTAATGAAAGTTTAAAACAAAATTGGTGTGTCATCTGAATGTTGCTGGTAAAGTAATTAGATCACCCCCAAGAGTTTGCAATAATTACCCAACAGTATCCACAGAAGACTCTTTTGCTACATGAGAGAGTTTGCAGTTTGACACTGTTTGCAGGCACAACACTGTTAGAGGTAGCATTTGCCAGAATAAAGGCAGTTCAGGGTGGGATTTGATCCCAAAAATCCAATTATCCCTCCATGAATCATTTTTTTGTCTTAAAAAAAAAAGTGGGGTAGTGCAGAGCAGAGATGGGCAGTAACGTGTTACTTGTAACGCGTTACTGCCCTCTTTTAACTTACTGCGTAAGTTAAAAGATTAAAACTGATGAAACAAGTTAAAAAAAAGAGACTTTTCCATTTGATTACATTTTGTATGATGGATTATGTAGAAAAAGTAGAATTGAGCTGAAAGATCTATCGCTTTATCACCTCTTCAGGTTGTAAATCGTGTTTTTAAAAAGTAACAAAGTAACTAAGTAATTAATTACTTTTGAAAATAAGTAATCATTAAAGTAACGGGATTACTTTTTTGGGGAAGTAATCAGTAATTAGTTACTGATTACTTTTTTCAAGTAACTTGACCAACACTGGTGCCGAGTGAAACTGCAACGCAGGCACTCATTGTATTTTCAGTCATGAGCAATGAGACATGCCTACAGACGGCCTCTTACGAGGTGGTTTCCACTGGACCTGACTGTTTTCCCAGTAGCTAATGCTTAATGGTGTTTTTCCTCATTCAGTCATCACTAAAAAAAATAATTAAGCTGCTTTAAAAAAAAATGGGTAATGTAATGTCTGTGTTAGAGGGGATTATATTCTGTTGGAGATGGACATCTGCAGACCCCATAAGTCTTTACTGTTATACTTTTCCCAAGTTTGCTTGAAATCCACCTCATCAAAGCATGTGTTTTTGGTCTGCAGGAGGATAGAGAGTCATTTCTAGTGTTATGCAATTAGGATGGCATGGCGGGAGTAAAAAAAACATTCGGAAAGGGTGTATGGGAATTATGTCAGATAAATAGCAGACAGAAATAAAGATATTAATTGTGGATAGACCTCCTGCCACCTGTAACAATGTGTGGGCCACAATGAAGAATAAAATTCAGTGGTGAGGTAATAGAGCTAACAAACTGCTGTTCGGTTTTAGGCTGCTGAGTTGTGAAAATGGAGAATAAGTTCACATTTGTAAATGAAATGTGAAATTGTAGGCGACTGTAAGGGATGTAAGGTATCCTTTTTTTTCAGAACTTGTATTGTATGTATCTATTATTAGCCCTTATTTATATTTATTGCATATTATGTCAACATTTAATATGCAGAGTTATGTTTACGATGATGAATTATGGAGTAATGGGGAAGCCGGCCCCAATAATTTCAACAGATGGTTGCAACAAAGTTTTAGCATGGGCAGTGACACCTCAGACCCCCCTTTATTCAGACCCCTGGAAGAACACAGGCACGATCAGCATCACACCAGCAGTGTAAATCTGATTAGCGAAAATATAAACTAAACTATAGAAACTATAAATATAAAAGACATGAAAGCAGGATATTAAAAGCAATAGGAGCTAAATGAGCTCCTGATATAGAATTATTGTGGTACGTTTAATGTATAATAATTTGATTACAACTTAATATCCACTTGATGGCAGTTATGTCATTGTAAAGATGATTATTAACATCACTACGGGCTTATGTTGCTGCTTTTCCCCCCTCTCACTGCATGTCACAGTGACAATCATATTACCGGAATGATGCAGCTGCCGGAGGGAATTTATGTCATATGGTGCTCTTCACATTTTGTGGCACTGTTTCCGCTCTCCTCCACTTCCTATAATAACTTGAGCTTGACATCTTGTAACCCCCCTCATCGCAGATTCCTCATAGTTGGGAAGGCTGCTCACCCACTGTTTAAAATGTCTCCCATCCTAATTGCCACATCAGAAGCAAACCCTAACTGTGAGGGGGTGCAGAGCGTGACATTATAAACACCGCGGGCAGAAATGTCAGGACCATCATTAAATGGATCTGCTCTGGACTCTTCCGCATAGGCTGGCGAGGTTTTTCGGCAGGTTTCGGAGCCGGTGAGGTGATTATACCATGCTATGGCAACTTGTGTGGCCCCGGGTCATCTTTCTTACCAAAAAGTACAGGTGAATAAATAAAACCTTCCATATTTTCCCTGTCAGCAATGCTAGCTATTTATGTCTCCATGCAGCGTGTTTGTTACAGAGTAGTTTTAGATGCCCTGTCCCCCATCGGCTGTCAAATCAACAGACTGGTTCACAGCGCCTTCTCTCCTCATCGTCTAGCGATTATTACAAAGTCATTACACCACTGGGCCAATAAAAACATATTCACTCTTATCAGTCCTCCTGCCCTCTCCTGAATCTGTTGCAAACAAGCTCAGCAGAAACATCTTAATGTCAACTGTGTCAAGGCCATAAATTGTTTGACAGTGCCTTTGCAAGCATAAAATTCAGACAGCACAGTAATCTCACATTCTCCTATTGTTGCCAGCATGTTGCGTCAAGTTTGACGCCATCATACGCTGTCTTCAGTGATGAAGAAGAGCACTCAGCATCAGTTTCCAAGTGTCTGCAGGGCATTTGGCAACTTAGTCCTGTCCAGTATTTGATCTGGATTTCACTTCAGCTGTTTAACTCTTCACTATTTCTCTGTAAGTTGTTCGCCCTCGGGTGCCCAGCTGATTGGCTCAGTGATTGACACCCAGGAACACACATGAGACGCAGTCCTAGCATCTTTCCAAATGAACATACTGCATCTGAATGCCCTCAGGCGATTTCTCAGTGTCCCGCTGAAGTCGAGGCCAGCAGGCAACTTAAACAGCTCGCTTCCCTGCCACTAGGCAGATGCAACCGAAGCAGGGGTCAAGCCTCATTTTAAGGACAATTAGACACGGAGGCTACAATTTCATCTCATTGTTAAAGTACGCCGTGACCCTCTGTCAACCCTGCGTTCAGCCACCTGCCCCAGATATGATGGAAAATCTGAAAATAAAAGATGACTTGGATTCCAGATAATAAAAACAAGAACAAGTATCAGATCAAGTTGAAAAAGTAAATGTTTTCAAACAATAATAATCTTTGATTTATGCCATTTCTAGGTTTGTAGGTCTAGGTCTGTGGAAATAATGTGGTGAAAGTCTCTTTCTGTGTGCTTGTGTCTGCAGTTACTGCCATTAAATTAGTGTTAATCTAACATTGTTTTTTTTAAAAAGGAAATACTGTGGAAGACAAACATTCATTCTTTTTGAAGCATTTGTTTTTATTAAACTTTACCCAGTATGCCTGAGATAAATGAACAAAGACCTCCATATAATATACAGTGGGATGCAAAAGTTTGGGGAACCTTGTTAATAGTCATTATTTTCCTATATAAATCGTTGGTTGTTACAATAAAAAATGTCAGTTAAATATATCATATAGG
>NW_024583065.1:107151-119276 GCF_018398535.1 Haplochromis burtoni | reverse complement strand
CAGCATCTCCTTGTGTAAAGTGCGCCGAATGGTTGAACGATGCACAGTGACTCCATCTGCTGCAAGATGATGTTGTAGGTCTTTGGTGCTGGTCTGTGGGTTGACTCTGACTGTTCTCACCAGTCGTCGCTTCTGTCTATATGAGATTTTTCTTGGTCTGTCACTTCGAGCCTTAACTTGAACTGAGCCTGTGGTCTTCCATTGTCTCAGTATGTTCCTGCCTGTGGAAACAGACAGCTTAAATCCCTGAGACAGCTTTCTGTATCCTTCCCCTAGACCATGATGGTCAACAATCTTTGTCTTCAGGTCATTTGAGAGTTGTTTTGAGACCCCCATGTTGCTACTCTTCAGAGAAAATTAAAAGAGGAGGGAAACTTACAATTGACCCCCTTAAATACTCTTTCTCATTATTGGATTCACCTGTGTATGAAGGTTTTGGAATCAATAAAATGACAACAGTGCCCAAATTTATGCACCTGCCTGATTTTGTTTAAACAATTATTGCACACTTTCTGTAAATCCAATAAACTTTATTTCACTTCTCAAATAGCACTGTGTGTGTCTCCTATATGATATATTTAACTGACATTTTTTTATTGTAGCAACCAACGATTTATACAGGAAAATAATGACTATTAACAAGGTTGCCCAAACTTTTGTATCCCACTGTACATGTCTAATGAGTAAGATTAAACCAGGAGGTGGTGGAATGAAATGCACTTTAAATGAAATCTTAAGGAATTAAGTGACCTTAGTTAGGTCAGATTGCTTAGCTTTTCCTAATAAGGCTCGACTCAGAGAGAGACCAATTCTATACCTATGAAAGTGTTCTGATCTCGTATGTTTTCATTCTTCAAACTATTTGTTGGATTGAATGTGATAGCAACATATCCACAAAGCCAAACTAGTGTTTAATAAAAATGTCAAAAACTAAGTTAAAAAAGATTGCACGATGGTATTAAAAAACATTACCCAAACATGGCTGTGTCAATATTGTTACAACTGGTACAATAATAAGAGCATTTTGGGTGGCTGAGGTCGTGATCTGTTAGCATACCCTTGTTCATTATTTTAAAGAGAGAAGGGATTATTCAAATATGCTATTTATTAACAATCATAGAAGGAGAGAAATGTGGAATTTTCTGCCACTAAACAGTGTTACAAAAAGAATTACCGTATGGCAAATGAACAAATGGTTTTGTGAGAAAGGGCATCTGATGTCAAATGTCAAAGCAAAACATGCAGATCCATCCACTGTGGTGACCTGCTGGGAAATAAGGGAGCAGCTGAAAGTTACCATTTGTTTTTCAGAGTACGTCCTCTTTCTGTCTGCTTTAAAGGAATTGATTGCAGGAATTGCCCTGTTACCTTTCAACCATGAACAGGTCGCAGAGAAATCCAACACACCTGTTTAAAAAAAAAAAAAAAAAAAATTATAATTTAGTGTTTGACTTTTTTATTAGTCCTTGGCTGCTGTCATGGATCCTGAGCCACATTTGTAAACTGAGTCTGAAGCAGCAGAAGATATCATCCTGACTGTTTCATGTAACAAAGAAGTGTTCACCGTTGTTCTTCTGGGAATGGGTGACCAAGTCATCTGTATGCTGCAAAGAGCTTAATCTCATTCTGACAGAAGTGGCTGCTTGTTAGAAACAGTGCGTTTGAGTTGTCAGGTACATTCCCCACAATCCATCTGCTGCTGATGGAGAAGCTTTAAGAAATATCAGTAAATACATCCAAATCTCATGGAGTACTGAGTGATGCGGTATGTGAGACTGGGCTGTGCTGTGACCAAAAATATTTATCACGACATACATCTGAAAATTTGCGATAACGATATAACTGACGATATAATTGACACTAGACAAAACACTTCACAACTCCACAACTTTATTAGTGCAAACTCCCCCAAAAACCATCAATGTATTTTCACTTAAACAAGCAGCTGTTTTTATGTGCATTAAAGTTATATAAAAATTTGTAGTGCAAATTCCTTGCTGACAGTTTAACCAAAAGACATTTCCAGTGGAAATTGGCCGTCATATCCTCAGCATAACCATGTATAATATCCACAAAACTTAAAAAGAGGTCATACACACACACACAATACGGTAATATTATGTTGAAGCACAGTACATATCACTCCGCGAGGCACCTGCCTACGATAGCCGTAATGCTCCGACAATCCATCAAGCGGTGCGGGTTCGTAGCTCAGCAAAGTCGTACTAAAACATTTGACAGATTTTCGAGCGCCGTGCACATAAAATCGTTTCGAGGTCAGTAAACACAACCAGAATTCATACATAAGGCACACGAGATTATAAGAGGCACTGTCGACTTTCAGAAAAACCAAAGGATTGATTTTAAGTGTGCCGTATTTTCCAAACAACACGGTAATAACGACGGCCCGCTAGCATGCGCTACCAAAAATAGTGCTTTGTTGTGTATCTGACGGACGAAAGCTAAACCAGTCCCACACCACTGAAGTTGCAGCATTTTTACAAACCAATTCTGGTTCATTGTTTCCTTCAACGATCCGCTCTCGCCCTTCTTATTCTCCGTCGCCGCCATGCTTTTTCCGCCATGTACGTATAAAAACAAAAGGACTGCGCATGCGCGTTTTACCCATATTCTATCGCCATATTTCATTTTCTTATCATTGCTGAACATTATACCGGTATTACCATGAACGGTATGATATGGCCCAGCCCTACCCTAACTTATACGGTGAGGTGTAGTATAGAAGCTTCACAAGGGACTGTGCTGTCTCCAGTCCTGTTCACCTTGTATGTCTCAAATTTTGAGTACAACTTAAACTTAGAGTACAAATCTATAGAAATAATCGGATGATTCTGTAGTAATTTTATGTATAATTGATGAGCAGGAGAGGAATGCAGAGCATAGGTGTATGACCTGGTCGTATCGTCTTGAGAGAAATCATTTGGTTCTGATTTAGGGCTGGGCGATATGACCCAAAATTCATATCTCGATATTTTTTAGCTGGATGGCGATATAAGATATATATCTCGATATTTTTTTTAAAGCCATAAAGTAAGAACAAAAAGAGAGTTCTTAGTCAAAGCTGTGTCCCAGATGTCACACAGGCACTTTTATTAACATACAGCGTAGATGTACATGAAAAAAACTACTCAAAAATAAATTACGAGCATTTATTAAATAATCATGGTCCATAAATAAAAGAAAACAATGTTGTTTTTGTGCATAACAAAGAGCTCGCAATTGTGCAGTCAAAATGTAAACTAACAGACGCTGAGCATAATAACAAAGACAGATTTCACAGCTGCTCTGTTCCCAACTTCTACTGCGTGACTGACAGCCTGGAGTTTGAAATCCTCTTTGTAACAGTGTCTCTTAACAGGTGCCATTTATGGTCCTTATACACACACAATACGGTAATATTACGTTGAAGCACAGTACGTATCACTCCGCCAGCCTCCGGACTACGGTAGCCGTAATGCTCCAACAATCAATCAAGCGGTGCAGCCCCGTAGCTTACCAAAGTCGAACTAAAACATTTTTTGACAGATTGCTGAGCGCCGTGTTCCACATAAAATCGGTTTGCGGTCATCAAGCACAACCAGAATTTCATACATAAAGCGCGCTGTCAACTTTTGAGAAAATGAAAGGATTTCAGGCTGTGCATGGCGTTAGCGTGGTTAGCTCGTTAGCGTGGATTGCTCGTTAACACGTTGACGCCGTCCAGCCCCACGCACGGGGCGATGCGCAGTAACTCGTTAACGGAGACTTGCCGTGTCCATCTTGTCGCTGCCTGCAGGTGAAGCTATGGGGGAGGAGGGGGAGTTGTGTCCAGTGAAGGAGAGGCGAGGTCGAGTAATGTTGCGTAGAGACAAAAGTGGACGAAAGAGAGGCAAACTTGCGGCTCCACAAGTATAATTATAGCATAACATAGACTATATCGATATAAAGGATATTGTCACATCTTATATCTCGTATGAAAATATATCGATATTTTTAAAAAGCTCGATATATCGCCCAGCCCTATTCTGATTGTAAATCATTCAGAGACATGGTCATTGACCATGGAAGGATGAGGGAGAGTTTCATGGCTCCCATACCTGGGCGTCTGCTTCCACAACACACTGAACTGGGAAACCATTGCAGAGGTTGTCTGTGAAGGTTCTCAGTCATCCAGGTCTTCGTAGTCTAAGGAGCTTGGAAAGAAAAGCGTCTGGACTTCATTAAGTTTCCTTGAAGACGTTTCACCTCTCATCCGAGAAGCTTCTTCAGTTCTAAGAACAATTGGTGGAGAGCCCCGGATTTTAAGCCCTATGCGAGTGTCCCCAAGAGGGTCATGGACGCCCTGTTGATTCTCTGCCTAATCACACAAGCCAAGGTGTGAAAACGGGTGTGGGTCACAATCAGCCAGAGTTTCGGGTGAACCCATTGCGAAACCTAGCCCCCACCCTGTCATGTGATTTACTGATGTCAAATGGCCGAGGATGTGAGTGGGCGTTAAGGCGTCTGGGAAGGGATCTCAAAACTGGATTATAGATGGCAGACAGTTTGTGACGTAAACCACCGCCTCTGTTCAAAGTTGGTTGATAGATGGCCTCTTTAACTCCTCTTTCAAATCATCTGTCCTCTCTGTCCAAAATGTGAACATTGGCATCCTCGAAAGAGTGACCTTTGTCCTTCAGATGCAGATGGACAGCTGAGTCATCGCAAAAGTTGTGTCAAGCAATGCATTTTCTGCTCAAACAGAAGAAAAAGTGAAAAAAACAACACATTAGTTACAGAATTCTTTGCATTTTCGACTGTTGATTGTTCTTCAAAACATTAGAGACTTCAAAAATTGATGTTATTTTTAATTCATTGACTATACGTGTGCCTTCAGTGGTAATTGCATAGTGTGCTTGACTATGCTGTCAAGGAACTGCGTTGGTATTGAATCCACACTGCTTAAATTGATATTGATTTCCTGAGTAAGACAGCCTATAAGTGAATTTTCCAAAATGTTGAAGTCCTCTAAGAAACACCAAAGCATTGCCTTTGTGCCAACAAACAGCAGTCGATAAACCTCGTAAGTTTGTGCATTTTTGAGAGTCCCCATTTCTGCCTACCTGTCACTGTGATGCTGCTTCTTAGTATTCCTGTCAGGAGACGTGTGGCCATGCCATAATCTTCTCAGCATGATGCGTCAGGGTCTTTATCTCCATTCCAGTGCATTCAAAAAGCCTTCAGTTATTTGTCTTGTCTTCTCCTTTTTTGTTAATCCATTATGTGTAGGAGTGCGTGTGCACATCCATTGTCGAACAGATGCTGCATTTTGTGTTGATGAACACAGAGGATGGTCTTATGGGGTTTTGTTGTGACACAACACAGCAATGTGGCGTGATGGCATTCAAGGTAAAAGCCAATCTGCCATCCGTGTCCCGTCTGCAGTGAGTAAGTGTTTTTAAAAAGATTTTTAAAAAAGGCCAATGAAGACACAAGACAATGGTGGTTTTCTGTAGTACATTTATATTAATTTAGACCAGCTTAATGGTGATATTATTATCAAGCATGTAGAAAAACATCAATACAGGCATAAAAATGTGTAGGAATGGTTGCAAGTTGGTTTATAAAAATGTAAACGGTCTTTTTGTGTCATTGCTGGCATAAGGTTTGCAAAGATGTTGGTGCAAAGAAAACACCCTGTTTTCTTCTCTGTCTGGATATGTAAGTTTATTTTGGTAAGATTCACCATTTTTGGTCCCTTTTTATATTAAGCTGTTGAACAGTAGTTAGTAGGTTGTGCAGAGGTAAGCATTGTCCTGTGTCCACTGACCTGTGTGGATTATTTAGCACCAAGTCACAGGTGCAGAGTGAGCAATTATAAATGGCTTAGCACAAGCTAGATAGCAATAATATTAACTGCCAGCTGTTATCCTGAATCATTTCTATGTCATTTGGTTCCTTGCACTCTCACCAAGGTTTGAAGCGAATAATCAGCAAAAACCATCTTCAAGGTCTTTTATATTCTTCAGCTCTTCTTAGAGTTAAGATCTTTGGGTTTAGTGTGGAGCTGTTTTTACACATTACTGTACTATTATTCCGATGGTAACCCGAGAGGCCTTTTTATTTTTCACATATCTCATTGTGTGCTTGTCTTTGAGAATTACATCCTTTGATAGTGTTTTATTTTGCAGAGACTGAGACTCTGAGACGCATCTTTCAGACATGATAACTAAGTTCTGGATAAAAGCAATCAAATATCAAATATTCAAGCCTTTACTCAATCTAAATATAGTTTGCAAGTTCTCTATTTGTAGAGTTAATTCAATTATTTTAAATTATGTAAGAGAACTGATTCATTTTTATGAGATACGTTAATCAAATGTATTGTTTGTTTGTTTGTTTGTTTGTTTGTTTGTTTTAAACTATTCACACTAACCCAATTCTGAAAGACTTTGGGCACTATGTAAGATGTAAATAGAAATAAAATGCAATCATAAACCCACATTTTATTCACAGCAGAAAACGTATCAAATGTTTAAAATAGAAAATGTTACTGCTTTAATAAAATATGAGCTCATTTTGAATTAGGTGTGAGTAACAAAAGGTTGGAAAAGTAAGTGGTACTAAAAAAAACAGCTGGAGAAACATTTTGTAGCTCATTAGGTCAACTGGGAGCCGGTCAGTAACATGTCTAAGATCCTCTTTTTACACCTGAGAGTTTCTCAGAAGTACAGCTGGATGAAAATTCATTAATCTGTAAAGAAACTGTTTGCAAATTGTGACCAATTCCAGTGTAATGTTCCTCTACATTAATGTAATGTCTGTAAATATCTTCCCATCTACAGAGGTTAATATCGTCCCAGTCTTAGCAAAATCTAGTGAAATCTCTGTGGGCAATGAACAAGGCTGGAAACCAATGTTGGATATATGTGATCTTCAGGCCATTGGGCAGTGCTGCATTAAAAATGGCCACAATTCTGTCATGGGAATCACATCGAATAAAACAAACAAAAGTCTGCATGTATGGGGATATGTATATATATTGCCTATGGATATATAGTTTACACATCTGGAAAGACACCATCGGTACACAGTTCTTCGAGCATTCCAGCCCTCTTATATTTCAGCAAGACAATGCTGAACTGCATACTGCATCTAGCACAACAGCATGACTTTGTAGTAGAAGAGTAGGTAGTAAGCTGGCCTGCCTACAGTCCAGACCTTTCACCAGTTGAACACATTTAAAGCGTCAAGAAACAAAAAGTATGTGAAAGATCAGCCAGAACTGTTGGAACAGTCAGAATGGGACGACTTTCCTCTCCACTCCAGCAAGCTGGTGTCCTCAGTTTCCAGGTGTTTATGGACTTTTTTGAGAGACACCAATTTGTTTTGAGACGCGTTGCTGTTTTTGCACAGCTGAAAAGTTGAACTCAAGTGCAGTAAAACTGACTAGAACTAAACTGAATTTATTTGGTTGCTTATTGTGGCTAATCTTAGCAGTTACACATATGCTAGTGTGGTGATCATTGCAGATTCGGTTTAGTGTCACTTTTAATATTTGTCACTGTTATTTCAGTTCTGTCAGTATTCCTGCTTTATCCTATTTCACAAAAGGCTGATAACCATTCACTAGAATAAATTAACTATAGCTCTTTTAATTTATTTCCTCTTGCTTTGCTTCTTTTTATTTTTTTGCTGGTCACAAAGTACGAGACTTTAACTTGGATACACACCCCCCCCCACACACACACACACACACACACACCAAATACAACCTCTAGTTGTCAGTGATGGTGAACACTTTGATAAAGTCATTGCTCAAATCTGGGCATTCTCACTGATCATGATGTTTCTATGCATCTGTGCAGCCAGGCATTGTGTTGTGCTATTAAAGCAGTGTGTTGTTACTGGCATGCTCCTAGCACAGCCAGCTCATTACAGAAGGACATATTTTTAGCATGGTGTGATTGGCGTTTAGTCCTAAGAGGGCCAAGAACAGAGCGAGAATTGAATGAACGAGGAGCTCAGGGGCTGGCCCTGGACTGAAGAGAGAATCAGAGTACACAATCGCTGTTTGATAGTGTCGCTGAGACAATCGCTGATCCTCGAGAGGATCATGTTGAAGTTATTAGTACCACATAGGCAGCCACAAGATGACACTTACGTAACATAGCAACGGGTCGGCTTGGAGGAAAAATGACTTGCATATCTTTTTATGTCTCACTTTTAGAAATACTCACTATAAACAAATATGTTGCAATACACTGTAGAGATATGAAGCATCGGTTGTTTGTTTGAATGAAGCATTTTGTGTCCCAGTGCAATGTTATGGCTGTTTGATGTGTTTAAAATAATTTTGACAACAGACGAGTTCTGCTGCAGAGCAAAGCTTTAGATAACGGTGTTAGGAGGATAAAGTTGTTCTTTGTTGGAGGAAAACAAGTGAGAGAAAATGTGGACTTATCCTGGAAACTGTCTACAACCGGTTTCTCTACTCAAGGAAGCAGAGGGAATTTAGTCAATCAATTTAAATGAGATTTATATCAACATGCTGTTCCTTTCATTCTGCTGCCAGCACAGCGTGAGTCTCTCTTCTTGGAACTGTAAGACAGCTGTTCTTCGTCCAGATCCAAAGCAGACTGGCTCCACCGCTTCACTTTCACAGTAGTAGTAGAGGACGAAAGTATTCAGAGGATATCAGAGTTTTCATTTGCAGCCTTTTGTTTTATTTTGCATTGGATCACAAGGTTGGACTTAAAATTAAGCATTCTGATGCTGTTGATATGATACTAAGACCAGGGGTTTAACAGCACATTATTCTAGCTGTTTGGTATTTGAGTACACTGATCTGCCACTAACAGATGGATGACTTTCAGTGAAGTGTAAAGTTTTTTTTTGTCTTTTTTTTCTCTTCTTGTTCTTCCACTCGAAGCCAAATTAGTACCAGAAACACAGTTTCAAGTCATGTGTCATTTAAGACAGTTTTGGCTTGCATGCATTATTTTAATACATCAATGCATTTATGTACAGCACAGTAATAAATCATAGGCTTCAGCTGTATTACTTACATACTGTTTCCGTACCTTGTCTAGTATAGTTATTTTTTTGTAATTTAAAAGTTAGTGACCTTTGTTACATTTTGTCAAACCATCACTGTTTTTGAGACTCATTGGGTGATGTGATGTATGACCAACATTCCAGGATCCAGCCTCTGTCAGTGCGCCCCAGGGCAGCTGTGGCTACAATGTAGCTTGTGTGAATGTGTGTGTGAATGGGTGGATGACTGGTTTAGTAAAGCGCTATACAAATACAGGCCATTTACCACTGTACCATGTGTTTTTATAAGTCCAAAGACTTCACACTACACTGTTACTGTCCATGTCTTATTCTGTCAGTCCCCCCACAAACTAGTTATTTTTTATGTATAAAGATGTAATGTTCATTACTGTGAAGAGGATATTGTGACAGACAGTTTTGAAAATAGGAGTCAGGTGACTGCTGCTTAAAAATAACAAAGTTGTGCATTTGCTTTAAGATCAAACATCTCAAAGTTGATGCACATATCTTAATGCAGTAGCTGTGATTCCATTTGAATGAGTTCACTAATGAACAACACATCATTGCAATTTGCCCCCTTATATTATCCACCACTCCATTTAACATTTTCTTACTTTTTCAGGTAATTTAACTCATTTTTAATTAACCTGAACTACTTGGCAGATTAAGCAAACACCACTTATTACTGTAATCATGTCAATTTTTACGTCTGCTTCAGCATGTGTGTATGTAAAGCATAAGACAGCGTCATTAGAGCTCTCTCTGGCTGATTGTGGCGTTACACATGCAGTCAGACTGTACTAAATATGATTTTTTTTTAAATGCAAGAGGAAGGTGAATAAAAGACCAACCAGCACCTGTTTGTCAGTTTTAGTTAGTGTTGAGTCCTAAGTGAGCATGTCTGGAAAGCATTAGCATTAGCATTAGCAAAGCTGAAACGTATGTTTGTTTGTTGAGTTGCTTAGGTCTTGTTTCATTGACCTTCATGTTGGTCAATGAAATCATCTGGTTGTAGTAATGTAATGTAGATTATACTGTTGCAGTGTGGGAAAGATTATGTTACAATTAAATAAGACAAAATAGATGAATTCGCTTAGAAATATCTACTCATTTTGAAATGTCTGGTTAAGCTGGATGAAAATCAACTCGTATCAGCTTCATGATATTTAGGTTTACTAACTTCTGTGAATCTGGATAATTTGGGGGTGTTTAACATTGTTAATGTTCTGTTGAACATGTAAGGTTACAAAGCTTAATACTAAGGCACACCTTAGTACACTCTTCCTTATTCCTTCCTAAAAACTGATGGAGTCCCATATGTTTAATGTTTAATCCACAGTGGGGTTCTCCCCTTGGTGGTGGTCCTGAGAGCAATTGATCTACCCTATAATTATAATAATAATAATACTAATAATACTAATAATACTAATAATAATAATAATAATAATAATGTCAGTCTTTAAGGGTCACATGAGCCAAGGTGTAAGTCCTTTGTGAAACACTGCCCCCACCCTGCCATCATGTGAGTCATTAAGGTCACAAGGGTCAAGTTGTCATTTTGGGTTCAGTCACAAGGGAAGGCATCTCAAGACGGCATCATCGGTGGCTGAGAGCTTCTGTCACAGGCAACATAACAGGACAAGACTGAGCTGCACATCTGCACCCAAAAGAGAAAGGATACTCTTTTAAGCATGCTAATGGTTTCATCCTAAGGGGAAGATGAATAGCTTTCATGGGAATCCAAGGAAGAGTGCAGGTTTGTAGAACATGAAAATATACCAGGACGTGAAATAAAGCCAGAACCGTACCAGATAAGTGTAAGTTTGGAATTAAGCTGTCCAATGTACAATAATAATAATTCCCTCTAATGTTGTTATCTCTCATTGCTCAGTGGGCTCTGCTTTGTTCATTAGGTTGTAATAGGTCAGCCGTCTAGCCAGCAGGCTCCAAATCATTCCATTTTGGCTCTCAGCCTCTACAAAAGTGGACAAAGAGCGAAAATAATCAAGGAATCAGTGATTTTTTTTTTTTTCTCTAGAAAGGCGCAGCCAGTTCCTCCATCAGCAATTTTCAGAGAGATGATATATGCTGCATAAGGAAAAAAAAGCAGGACCTTGGATGATCCTTTTACCCTGTTTCAGCCCCATTGCCTGAGTCAGCTAGTGCTCGCTCACCATAAACTGCCACTTTTAATTTCCCCACGCTTCGCCCACTTGGCTGCTTATCCTGTGGCCCTTCCTCTCTCCCCAGCACAGAGTACCTTTGAGTAATTCTGTGTGTCCAATCTCCACCACCCTCCCCCCATTATAGTGGCACACAGCCAGAAAATCCACGCTTTTTCACCCACACTCAACACCTTCTCCTCTCAGTTTTAGGATGTGACATGTTGTTCATGAATCATCTGTTTTGGAGTAACTTTGCAACACCTGTGCCTGCTTGTTTTACTTTGTTTTGATCTACATTTTTTCCCCTCGTCTGTTCTTTTGCAGACTTTGGAGGCGGTGCTGAACTTCAAGTACTCGGGGGGAGCAGGCAAAGTTGAAGGCTACTACAGGGAGCTGTCTTTGGGTGTCCATGTTGATGTGGAACCTTCAGTGTTTTTCACCCGAGTCAGCACCCTCCCTGCTACCAGGTAACTATTAAAAAATTGTATAGCCTTTCTGTTTTTTATGTTTATTTTACTGTAAAAATCACAATTTTTACATAAAGAAGTTTATCTAAAGAGTGAATGTGGGGTCTGCAGAGACTCGTGGGCTAGTTTGGTGAACAACAGGATAATAATGAGAAGATAACTATTTATTTTTATTGTACTGACATACGTAGTACAAACTGTCCCATATCGCCTCAAAAGCGCAACAAAACACAACACAACACGGTAAACTTTAAAGTGGATATGAAGTGCACAAAAAGGTATGAATAATAAATTACAGAATGAATGAATGGTCATGAACAGAACCGGTTCTGTTCATAATTTTTATGGACAGGATTTCTAGGCGCAGCCAAGTGACAGAGGGCTTTCGCTTTGGTGGCCTCAGAATCTCATCTCTGATTTTTGCGGATGATGTGGTTCTGTTGGCTTCATCGGGTGA
>NW_024583065.1:0-106432 GCF_018398535.1 Haplochromis burtoni | reverse complement strand
CCCCGGACAAAGCGGATGAAGATGGATGGATGGATGGATGAATGGTCATAAATAGTATCTTTTGCTGGCCTATTAACAGAGATGGGCAGTAGCGTTACTGTAATCCAATTACTTTTTTCAAGTAACGAGTAAAGTAAGGGATTACTATTGCAAAAACGGTAATTAGATTACCGTTACTTTCCCGTAGGAACACTGCGTTACTAAAACTGTAATTTTTTTATTTTTATTTTTTTGCGAGAATGTCTCATGACAGTGACGTAAGCGAGTGCGACATTCGTGACAACAGCTGTGTGCAGATCAACAGTGGATCATATATCGAGTGCAGGAGAGAGTATGAGCGTGCAGCATTTAAAACGTGGAAGTACTGACCTTACTTTGAGTTTGATTCCATAAAAAGTGACAAAAACATTAGCGTCCGTTGTGCGTGGGAAGAAGTTAAGTCTGAGTTCAATGGTTCTTCCTCAATTTTTGATCTTGTGACTTTCAACTTCCATGCAGCTTTTATATCTTACCGGGCTATTCGTGTAACCTCATCATTCAAACAGATAAAATAACAATACTAACTCAACCTTAGCGACTGCAGTCGCAGACAAGCAATGAATAATTACCTATCACAGAGCTTCCCTTGTCACAGCAACTGTTGATAAATCTTATTTTTAAAGCTTCATTTTGCGTCATACACAGTTTTCTCTCTTGATTTGGGGAGCAGATACTGACATTCTCTTTAACCACTGCAGCAGCAGCCCTGCTATGACACTATTGTTAACCAAACCCGAGGACATAGAGATGATATTTTCACAGATGGGTCAGATAGGAGCAGACGTGAAGGCACACTGAATGGATATTCATGGCCTCACATATCCTCACCCATCCTCACCCACTTTTATTCCCTGGTCTGTCTCGCTTCACTTTACTATTTTAGTTCCCCCAACTGTCGTGAAAAAACTCCAAGCAAGGGAGACGGATCATAGCAGAGTAATGGCCACTTGAGGTGAATCATTAGCAGTAATAATATCTGCAGTTTAAGCCATCAATCTTGGCACTGTGCTGATAGATGTGCTGCACTGACTGTTATACCATCACCCTGTCATCACAGCCCCCTCTCCCTTATCTCTATAGCACCCTTAGCTCTCTCAGCCTCACAGCTCTATTATACAGTATCTATTGGTTATCAACTAGATCTGAAAATATTTGAAATGTGCTGAAATTGAAAGGTTTAGAAATGTTTCAGTAGACTGAGTCTTAAAAACTCCTCTAAAGTGAACTAACCTTTTTCTTTCTTCTTATGGAGAAAATTTATTATGGCTCAATTCCACATTTACTGACTCAGTGGGCTTTATATCTTCAGTCCTTGGCCCTCACCAACCCAAAAGCAAGGTGCTCAAAAACCGCAGCGCATATTAACGTGCAAGAAGTCCCCTCACCCACAGACAGACTGTACTGTTGACATAATGTGTGAATATTAGGCCTCTTTCCATGTTTGCATGGAGAGTCTCGTGCAGAGCGTGCTGTATTTTATATCTGAGTTGCTTAAGGTACATTTAGGATTGGGATTTTTAAATATATAATAAAGATATTCATAAAACGTCTTTACCACAATACCTTGAAAACTTGGCTAGTACCAAAAACTGGCATTAAACACTTTGTCAGATTTTTCTTACTCATTGAGTGATCAGAACATTGAAATTATTCGATGTGGTTAGGATAGTTGCTTTTAAAAGTGTTCATTTATTGGAATAAGAGGGGAGATGTTCAGAATGAGTGTGTCCCAAAACTCGGCCTCTGTCTTTACCTTTAGCTCTTTCTCATTCTGAATGTTTAAAGCCGAGCTTTGGGTATTTCTGATTTTTATGGTGGAATTACTTGTAATAAGATCGTCTCTTCAGCCATCAGATTTTCCTTTTAGAGAATGATCATCCTCAACCTACAGGACCTACACTGTCGTCAGCAAATTATATCAGAAACATAATGATTCTCCTTCAGCTGCCTGTCGTTGCTCTGAATTGCAGTGCTATTTTCAAAGAGAAACGTGCACAAACCCTGTGCTAACGCTCTATGAATTTTGTTACTACATCACTTCCTCATTGCCCTGCATGCCTGCTCAGCAAATGATGCTCTTTCATTGAGTAACTGTTGTTAACTTTACTCAAAGAAATATGGTTAATAGAATTAGACCAGCCGCACCTGCAGGCCTAATTACTGCCAGACCTGTTAAATCAAATCACTTAAATAGAACCTATCTGACCAAGTGAAGTCATCCAAAGATCATTAAAAGCAACACATCGTGCAAAAGTTAAAGAAACTCAAGAACAAGTGAGAAAGTATTGACATATATCAGTTTGGAAAGGGTTAAAAAGCCATTTCCAAGGATTTGGATTTGAAACGGTGGTAAGGGTGGCATCCATTGGAGAGTTAAAAGTAAAATCTGTTACTGACCAGAAAGAATACAAAGAGTAGTAAGCGGAAATCCCAAAAAGTTGATTCCATTCATCTGGATGTGAACAGAAACGTTTCGTCACTCATCCCAGTGACTTCTTGAGACTCGAGAGGATGAGGAAGAAAATCAACATTTTGGGATTTGCCTAAAAACATCATGATGATCCCTAAAACTGTTGAGAAAAGATTTTGTGGACTGCTTAAGCAAACTTGAACTTTTTGGAAGGTTACATCATGTGTAAAAACTAACACAGGATTTCACAAAGAGAACATCATGCAACAGTCAAACATGGGGGAGGTAGTGTGGTCTGGGGCTGCTTGGTTGCTTCAGGACCTGGACCACAATTGAAGGTACCATGAATTCTGCTACCAGAAAATCCTGCAGGAGAATATCCAGCTATTAGTTCATGTCCTGAAACTCGAGCTCGCGTTGGTATATGGATATAAGTTTAATTCCTACGTTTTTCTGTATTTTACTTATTCGCATACTATAGATAAAAATTAGTCTATGTGGCTAAATCTGACATATTTACATGATGTATTTAGGTGTGAATGTCGATTAACTTGAATTGTCCTTATAAATAAACAAACTTGGATTATGCAGCAGACGACGATCGGAAACACACGATCAAGTCACCCTCTGAATGGCAAAAAAAGCAAAATGAAGGTTTTGGAGTGGCCTAGTCAAAGTCCCGACTTAAATCTAATTGAGATGCTTCCTCCACAGCGATGTGAAAGAGTCATTGCCGGTAATTTCAAATGCTTGATTGCAGTTCTTGCCGCCAAGGGTGGCACAACCAGTTATTAGGTTTTAGGAGGCAATTACTTTTTCAGACAGGGCCAGATAGGTTTGGATAACTTTTTTCCTTTAATAAATGAAATGATCGTTTAAAAAGCGCATTTTGTATTTAGTCGGGTTAGCTTTGTCTTCTATTAAAATGTTTCGATGATGATCTGAAATATGTAATTAATATAAAAACAAAAACATCAGGATAAGTGCTCTTTTTCACAGCTCAGCAAACTAGTTGTTAGATAGAAGTCGGTGCCGCCAACTTTGCTTTCTTACTGTGTTAATAACATGCAGCACCAAACATAGGGGGCACCTGTGTTTGAAACGACCTTTGACCATCCACTGATGCATCACTGTTACCATTTAACACTCACAGAGTAAATAATAGCACGTCTGGACCTTCTAAGACTACCTCTACAAGGCTCACAGATGAGGGATTGAGATAGTTTACAATAAATATTTCAGACACATGGGGCTCACAGTGTAATAACATTTATTCAAAAACCCATTGTCTGCTTACCCATGCAGAGTCCACACATTCATTTTGTTTGAATTTCCCCCTGTTGAAGAGTCAGCGTTACTTGTTCTGATAAGCACTATTGAATTTTTAAAAAAAGAGAAGTTGAGAGAATTTGGAAGTGGTGGTACGAAACTGCTCAATAATACAGCAGCTTATCCTTACGATCTGTTTTCCTGTTTTTCTCCCTCTCCTCCCCTTCCTGTCTCTCTACTTATCTGTTCCTCTTTATGTCTCTTAAAAAAAGAAAGAAAACCAGGAGAAATCCTCCTTATTTGTGTAGTAGTAGAGCAGCCGCTTGCATCAGTGTTTAGTCTCCACCGTTCTCCTCATCCAGTCTATTCCTTTTCATCATCATCTTCTTTTTTTACTTACTTTACATTTAAAAAAAAAAAAAACTTTTTCTTTTTTTCCTGATTTTTCTTCTTTCTGCCCTCCAATGAATTCACTATTGGGGAAACACTGGTATTTAATGATTAGTGGATGTAAACAATATCAACAGATAAAACAGTGCAGTGTTGCTTATTTATTTCTCTTTTGAACTAATAAAACAGTTAACTCAGGCCATGTTCTGTATCAAGTTACATGTGAAGCAGACTTAAAAGGGAACCATCACATAGTTCACATGACCACAGTTTGTACCAATGCTGATATAGTAAATATGAAAATTGTATTTCAGAACTAGTATGGGGGGGAAAAAGCTAAAACTAGTTAGATTTGTGTTATTAATGCCCAAGTAGTCACCTTCATATGGCTGTGTAATTAATTAATTCAACTAAAGGTAGCGCTTCCTATTTGTCAGGTATAGTATATAGTTCCTTCCTGGCATCACTGTTAAATTCAGAATAAAACAAGACTTTTGTTTAGCTGGTAAATTGCTGTATGGTAAAGCTTTTGATTTTGTGGTTGTAGAATTCAACTAGTGAACCACTGCTGCATCTCTCTGCATGACTGTCTGTTATCTAAGTGTTGTTTTCTAATAAATGCATGACATTTTGTAAAAGAATCATCTCACCTGCTCCCAACAAGTGGGTGGCTTTGAGTGTGGTTAATCCAGAATTGTGTGTTGCTGGATTGGTAGTGACATCAACTCATGAATGTGTCCTAGAGATGACTCGCAATGATCCACAGGTGCAGACAAAGAAGAATAAATACAGCTTTACAAAGATAAATCTGCGCATTACTCCATACAGTTGTGATTCTTTCTCCTGTCTCTGTCCTTCACTGTTACTGTCCAGTGAGGCATGTTTTGTCACCTAGCTAGCTAACTGGCTCCCTCATCAGTGTTGGGTAGTGTTTCCATCACGGCTAATAAGATAGCTGCCATCGTCTGCTGTTCACCTTTTACTGTCCTCCTTTGACTCCCTGCTTGCCTTTTTCACTGCTCACACTTTCAACAGCATGTCACCACCTGATATGTACAGTAATATTAGTGTTATAACAGCAGACCAGCAGATTACGCTAACGAGTTACATTCTGCTGTGACCTCTGCATCTCATTTACCACTCTACTCTTGTTCAAGAACTTTAACTCGTCTGTCTCTGTGTCTCTTTTTCTGAGTTATGCTGTTCTCAATGCAAATGCTTAGCTTCCAGAACAAATGCACAGCATTTTAAGTATACTTATATCAAGTAAGGAACACAATGTGAATAAAGTGAAAAGTAAAATTAAATAAGTTTATGTCAAAATAAAATAGTGGCTTGCACATTAGGCAAATGTGCAAAAGGTCATATCTCCTTATGCATAGCCATACGCTTTAGTGACCTTTTATGAATTAGGGAGAAGCTTTTTTTGTCTCCTTCTTCTTCAAAATAAGATTAGGGGACAAAATCTGGCCACTAACAAACTGATTTAACCTTTATGAGCAAAGAGAATGTGAGAAATTTCACAATTTGTTTAAAACTGGGTGTTGCTGAGTGTAGTCTAGTCAGGCTTGTTTCTTGTCAGCTCTGGCTAAAAAATTGAATATTTTACTAAATCATATCAAGATCAAATACCTTGAAGTAAGCCAAATGAACGAGTACATGCTGTGCTTGACAACATCATCTGTCTACGATGTGAAAGCTTAAAACTTAATCACCCTAAATTAGTGGTTATCAAAACCTTCTCCTGGCAGGAGCTCCCTTAAGAAAATGAAGCTGGACCCTCCCAAGACGATCACCCACCCGTCTTTTTTTTTTTTTTTCAAATCAGTCTTTAATGAAAAAACGACCAGGTTCAATAAGCGTTTGGGCATTTTCCAAACATAAATTACATTCACTCAACTTTATACTTTGTCCTGATTCTCCTCTCCCCATACACCTCAACCCCCCATGGCCGGCCCTACTGCAGTGGTTCTGTGCCTAAAATAACACGACATAATTTCCATCTCCTTTTGTTTCTCGTTCGGTAGCCGAGCGATTGTTAATCTGTTTCAGGTGCTTTGACGTTAATGAAATTAACAGCAGGTGCACTAGTGGGGGAACAATGAGACAACCCACGTGGAGGCCCCTGATGTCCCCCCCTCATCTTTTCTGACAGTTTCTTCGCTAGTTTTGTGTTTTTCTGCGGTCAGTGTCACTACTGGTAGCATGAGGAGATACCTGGACCCCACAGACCGGTATCTGCTCCTTCGTGCAAGCAGGAACAGGATGAGCACTGCCAGGATCATATCAATAGAGGGATACACAGATCTCAACTGGCTGGGCAACAGCGCCCCGCGTGTTATTGGGTATCGGGATGAAGTCCTTGGACCCACTGTAAGATCCTGCAGTGGTGCAGTGGGTCCTTGGTTCCTCCTGGTGGAACCAAGGACCACCAGGCCTCATGTGGTAAGAGTATGCAGGTAGTTCCTGGAACAACTGACTGGAACCACGGTTGCCTGACCTAAATCCAATAGAATAGATCTGGAAAGAATTCCAAAAGGACACTATCTGAGGATTATCCTGACAGTGTCAGGCACGTGTGGATCATCCGATGTCTTTTCTATGTGTGTGTGTTTTTGTTTTGTTTTTTTGTTTTTTTTTTAATTTCTGGGAGCAGTGTCTATATATAGTATTTACTTTTTACTGATATAAAATACGCTTTTATTGACATTGTAAACCCTTTTTCAATTGGTTATCTGGTTGTCAGATAACCAATCTCCATATTCTCAGTAAGCCTCCCAACATACCCACCACCATGCCTGCAGTTTATTTTTTATAGTCTAAGTTAAATGCCAGTTTGAGTTTTCTCTATTCTACCGATCACATCTTATTTGACCTTTTACTCATAATGTTTATGACACAATTCAGTAGCGTTTTGTTCTTTTGGGCCTCTTCAGAGTGAGTTGACAGATCTCTTAAAGAATGTGATGAATAGGCAGGATGTGTGAAATGCTCAGTGATCCATACTTTACAGGAACCTGTTAAAATCCTATTCACTTAGCACTGTGTTGACCTGGAAAAATGCTTTGCTGTTGAGGAGGAAAATTTTATGGATGTGCATTCTGTTAATCATGCATAGTTCAGGCTACGTCACATCAGGGGAAACGGTCGTTGGAAACCACTGCATGAGCAAAGTAATTGTGACAATGTGCCTTTGAAATCTTCAAACTTAAAACTGGCTTTGGTGCGTGAAGCTAGCTGTAAGACAGGGATAAAACAGCAATAGGATGGAGTCAGTCTATCAATTTTAGTTTAACTGGATCAAGTTGGCCCTTACATGCAGTCTGTTTGTGATAATACCACAATTGCCTGTGATAAATCTCAATTCTGTTGTGGTATGAACCAGGGGCAGACTTGCCAGCGGTGGCGTGCACAGAAACCACACATCAGGCTGAGAATGGGTACCCATCTAAGTGGGGGAAATTCATCATTTAGAAATTATAAACAGATGCAGCTTGTTCACTTCATTAATGACCAGCATAAACAGCATAAATTTGTGGCTCAACAATAAGGGAACAAGTAATGTACTAAAAAAATAATAGAATAGTTCAGGTTTTACGCATGTGTTGCTCTCTTAAAACAATGTGATAGCAAATGAGACGATACTGAAGATGGATAAATATGTGTTAAATAGTCTTCTGTTAGAAATTGTTGGGGACTGAGTGTGTGTGGAGCGCAGGATTTTAGCAGATTTTACTACAAACTGTTCCTCTGCATAAATCTCAATTCTGAGTGTAACAGCTGCCACGTACGATGTGTAAAAGAACACGAAACATTATTTAGCGTCAGGTCACGAGGCACCCGAGTGGAAAAACCTCTCACATTCTCTTGTATGACTGAGGCCTCACTGAGAATATGGAGATCAGCCTCCACTGCTGGCAGATATCACAACTTTCTGGTAAACAGTAGGGCTGTGAAAAAGTTTTGACATCAGCCCTCACTGGGTATCATGTCGAAATTTTAATGTGAAAATTATTTTGGAGTGAATGAAAAATGTCAAGGAGAGGTAAAGTAAAACTCGGAGAGATAAAATCTATTTCCATGTGGAGATACTGTTAAAAAATTAAAATACGAGTATATCTCTAAAACTGAGAACATCGTGAAAAAGTTAAGTTTCATATTTGTTTTCGGCCTTTTTGTTGTCATTTTGATGATTATGATTTGTATCTTATGAAAATCTAAAATCCATTGTCTCAAAATTTTAGAATATTTGCTAGGACCAATCAAAAAAGGGTTTAAACCCCCTTGGTTGGGCCTCTTTCACCACGAGTTACTGCAACAGTCGGTTTATGGCACAGCTGAGGTGTTATTGCAATCCCAGTTGCTTTAATAGTGGGCTTAATTTCAATACAGTTGTATTTATATAGTGCCACACGACAGAAGTTGCTTCAAGTGCTTTATACTGTAAGTCCCTACAATATTAGAGAGAAAACCCCAACAATCAGACGACCCGCTCTGAACAAGTAGTTGGCGACAGTGGGAAGGAAAAACTAACCTTTAAGAGGAAGAAGCCTCTGGCAGAGCCAGGTTCATGGTGAGGCAGCCATGACAGGACAGAAGACACGTGGAAAAGTTCATTGTGCACATAAGAAATAGTGTCTAAAATCTTTTCTCTATGCCAAATGCCAATCGCAACACTGAGTGCATGGACGAGTCAGAGGGTGATGGGAGGAAGACGGGACAAAAGGCAAAGATTCAGTTTGTCCTGCCAGATTGTTCCTTTGCCATCAACGCCTTTTTTAATGTGGTCTATGCTGTACTCTGTGAACATCCAGCCTTTTCAGCGTCTTACCCTCCTTGAGGATGACTGTCATCTGGACAGCTTTCAAATCAACAGCCTTTCTTTTGATTGTGGCTGCATGTGCTTAATTAGCACCAAGTACAAAAAAAAGACCTTTTTCATGATATTCTAATTCTTCTTTAGTGTGTTTTCTGTTGACTGTTTGGGCTTTGATTTCAATTCTTTATGGACATTGTCCAAATGCTGGCTGCTGTAGCTAAAAATACCCCTTGAGTCGCCGTTACATTTAGTGTGCAGGGAGTATGTCACGTTTTTGTGTCAGACTAGGCCTGCAAAATCAGCACGTATTGATTGCAATTTGCAGAACTGACTGAGGTGTGGGCCCAGCTCTCACGATCTTTGCGTTTTTGGTTCTCGCAGTGTTATTTTTACCACCCTGCTATCTTGCCTCAACAATGTCCCCAATCACATCAAAATGACAAACACTTTGATTGAAGAGTTTTTTTAAAAAGTCGACCCATTATACTTTTTCTCATTTTTTGACACGTAAAACTTCAAATAACAAAGTCAGATACAAAGTAATCCCTCTGGGTTAAAAGGTCAGGCTGAGCTTTTTCTAACCACTCTGTCTCAGACTCTCCTTTCCCCCCCCATTTGTCTTTCTGTGTGATGTCACTCGGGGGATTTTCTTTATGACTTTCACGGCTCTGGGAGGGAGATCACCTCGTGTGTTGTTCAAACCTTTTTGTGAGGGGAAACTAATCAGGGGAAAGTTGTCTTTAAGGGAAGTAGCAGCACCGAGGCCCATAAATAAAGATTATTTTGAACTGAGAGTCATGCAAAACTACTCTAGTGCAGTCCGAGGATAAAAATATACAGTTGCAAAGTAGGATGTGTCCACAGAAAATGGTACACATTAACTATATATTATATACTGTCGTTTAACTATATTTGTTTGCTTTACAAAGCCAGCATGACCTAGCTTTGAACTGAGGTTCATGCAAAGCCAAATATTTTAAAGCATTTCCAGCAGAGTCCAAGAACACAAGAAAAACAGAGCATAAAACAACAGTTGTTGTCCTTTTTGTACCTACAGAGTTTGCATAGTCTTGCTTTTTGTGGTCGTGGTTTCAAAGAAATATGTGGCAGACTGGGAGAATTACTCTTCTGCAACAGGGTCCTCTTCAAATGAGCAGAATACTGACCTCGTGGTTCATTTGTTAGTGTTGTGGGGTTCTCGGGAATAGGCAGTGACAGTCATTAACTCACTGTACTCTGTTCTTTGGCACAGCACCAGGTGCACTGAAAATGATCTGCTGTTTTTGCAGGTGTCATCACATATGCATGGAAATCTGTTGGTAGTAGGATGAAACGAATCCCTGCCACCTTCAAAACTTTAGGGTGTTGCTCCACAACTAAAGCAAGCAATCTATAGTTGTGAGTTATATTAAATGTATGTAAGGCAGCAGTACTGCTGTTTCATTAGTGAATGATTTGCTTTGTACACCACGAACAAAGAAGCAGGTTGGATGTGCGTTCACTTTGAAACGCTGGGGATAATTTTGCTCCCTCTCTGCTTTCAAAGAGGAATGTAAAAATTCACTGACTGAAATGGAGACAAATAGTTTGAAACCCTATTGGCGGATTTGAATTATTTATTCAGCTTAGATCTCTGTGCCCAGCGTAGTAGCTCAGAATACTTATCAAAATGATTCAGTGTTATGACTCAGTTCCCACTAGTTCAAAAGCATAATCTTTAGCTTTCGTCTACAGACGTTCGGCAGTTGTTGCGGCGACAGATCTTGAATGAAGTCGTCCAACCGCTGCGCAGAATCATTTCATCCTTTAGTCTTTTAACGCCTACAAAAATGTGTGACTTCACATCGTGTGCGCCTCCATTGCCGTCTGTTCTGTCACTCTACCTGGTGCTTAGCACATGAGCAATGAGGCTTGCGTTCTTAACTCGATGCCTGATTGATCTCCTTCGCTGAACAGGATGGCTGATAAATCAGCACCTCCCCCTTTCTGCCTGTTAATCACATCTGACAACGAAGACAACTAGACAATTAAAGGAACCGGGATAGGCCTTAAAAATATGCTCCTTTAATTAATTGCCACGTCAGTTTATTAGGGACTAGGGAAAGCTCGACTAAAGCCTCCATTAACCGTGAGATTTAAGAGGCAAAGAGCTCGGTGGGAGGAGGGTGAATGTGAGGGATGATGGAACAATGGACTTCACAAAATTTTACAACACTGGTGTCAGTTCTGTCGTTCCTAGTTATAGTTTCTGTGTTCACTGTTTGAACACAGTTTGTTTGTTTACAAAGTAAAATGTCGGCAATGAATTGTAGGTCCTAACTGTAATTTTTTACACGTTTGACTCATTTATCATGTTTTATCGTGATCAACCAATAATGTGGTAAATATTGATTTTAAAGCAAATATCTTAAGCTTCTACACATAATTTACCCAGAAAGTTTGGCCACTTTCTATAATACCGTAAAGCTGTGAAGTTCTGTCCCATTGTTGCTGTACGTCTATAAACTGCTTGTTTATGTAACCATATACTCGCTGCACTGGTCAGTGTGCTTCTGTTTTGCGACAGTCCTTCCTTTTATCTGTCATAATGGAGGGGGAAAAAAATAACACCTACTTAGGGGTTAAAATTAACTCTTTGAAAATCCAGCATCATCTCTCCTGACTTGATCTAAATCACAAATTGGCCCTCTTATGATCTGCATGAGAAAAGCAGGCGCGGTATTATGTGGAGATGACCTGCTCCAGCTAGACCTGTGGGCCTGATGAAAGCACCGCCACCTTTGATGTTGTGACAAGGAGTGATGAGTACTTCACACCGTGTCTTCTCTTGATGTCGTGCTTTTGGTCGGCCCATGTATGTTGGCCTGTATTTTTAGAAGGTAATTTAATTTAGAAAATAATGAACTCCTATATGAATAAGCAAACCGTTGTATGCACAGGTTACAGACAGACTGCAGCACACAGATGAGCTTTAAGTTTAGCATTTGTGTGAAGTATGTAAACCTGTGCAAAATGGAAAAAAGCAAGACTTTATTTATGCAGCATATCTCATTCTAGGTGCAGCTTAAACTACCACACACACGAGCAACAGAACCATATAGATAATGCAAAACGAAGTCAATTCATTTATAAGCACATTTAAAAACAACAAATCTACAAAAAATAAAACAACAGGAGTAATGAAAAATAATACAGATGACAGATGAGGAGAAAATGATGAGAGCAATTGAACAACTGACATACTAAGAATACCTCCTTCACTTTGAATATAGAATAAAGATACAAAAACCATCAGTAGACCACAAACAACACAGGAAGTATATCGTATTAGATATACAAGCATTATGCAGAAGTAGATACCAAGTATTGATTTATAAATAGCTGGACATGTATAACTCGGGATTATTAGATAATATTATACTACCGTATATTTCTAACTAACTGGGCAGCTCATGCTCTTTCTCGTGACAGTAGTTTCTTTTGATACTCTCATTTTGGGTTCAGCTTGAAAGAAACAAAAAAGGTAATAGAGAAATCAGATTTCAAACGTGTGCCATGATATTTAGATGCAAACTATAATATAAGTTGATTTTTCGATGTTTCTGTGAGGATGGCGTTATAGTAGAGTTTTTCCAGCACCCTCCTGGGACCTCTTCCTAACATTTGCAGCGTTTCTTAAATGCTAAAACTGCTGACGGCAGCATGGTGCAGAATATACAGTCACTTCTTGTTTCTGTGTCCACAGCACCCGCCATTGTCATCTACTGCTCGACATCTTCAACCCAACAGAGCACGAACTCACTGTCAGGGCCAAGAACAATCAGGACCTGGTTCTCCACGCCAGCGAATGCCAGAGGTGAGTGGAAGGTTTGACTTTTACAAACATACAGATATTTTCAGTGAGTCAAAACAAAACAGTTTCTCAAGTTTATTTGGCTCTTTTCTTTCACCTGAGGCATTCAGGCAATATTTTAGGTCTTTCAGAGCTGGTTCACTTCACTGTTAGTTACTGCCTAGAGCAAAAATCAAAGTTATGAATTGACGTCCTTCCAGCTACTTGACAAGTAGAACTCTGCAGGGCGAGTGTTTAAATGTTAATATAGGTGTTTCTTTTTCTTCTTTCTTATAGCTGCGTGTATTTGCTTATGGCCATGATCTGTGGGTATGAACATGTCTTTAATGGATTTGTTCAGCTATTTGTGAGTTGTTATATATAAACACACTGACTTGTAGGTGTAATTGCAAAATATTGTTGCGCTGCGCCTGGACTTCTGATTCTGATATAAACCTGAGAAAGTCTTGGATGTACCATTAAGTCGTCTGTATATTATGATGTATGTGGCTCAGTTACAACCTGCCTCGGTTATGCCAGAAAGTATGAGACGTGTAGGTAATAACGTCAATCGATGATTGCTTTGAGTGTTTATTTGTTATTGAACTGCATAGCTTATCCTTAAATATAGGAAAGGTAAAGCAGAACTTGACACGTGCATTTTCCCTCGGAAAGCTCTTTTATTTAATGTAGTGGTGCTGTGTTTTATTTATTTTACAATGGGGGCACACTTTGAGTGTAAGTGGGCCGAACTAGTAACAATTTCCTTTCTTTCAGTGTAAATAGCATTTAAATCCTTATTTTCTCAATATAAGAAAAAGAAATGCAATTTCAACTGCACGTCCTACTTTTACTACACGATGAAGAAATGTTTCTTTGTTTAATGAAAGAAATCTGGGACTCGATTGCACGAAACATATGTGTGAAACTACAGAAAAGGTGCTTGGGAGCTCATTGCCCAGACTGTCCTATAATTTTACTCTGCACACTTTTTTTTAAAGACATTTCTATTGTAGAGAGTGAAAAAGCAAACTAAACAGGAAGACTTTTTAGTGGAAGTTTCAGTAGAAGGACAAGCAGTAAAATTAAGAAAAAGTTAAAAGTTCAACATATTTTAGACCCCCCCCCATCCCGGCCTTATGTTTGAAAACCCCATCCTGAAAGCTGAGATATTGTTCTGGGTTCCTTTGCGACCTCCTGGATGAGTCATTAGTACGATCTTGGATTAATTTTGTAATTGGTACTCCTGGGAAGGTTGACTACATTTTCAGTTGTGGATAAAGCCTCTCATCGTGACACACTGGAGTCCCAAAGCCTTAGAAATGGCGCTATAACCTTTTCCAGACTCATAGATGTCAACCACTTTGTTTCTCTTTCATATCTGTTCCTGAGTTTCTTTTGTGCCACAATGTTTCTTTTTGACATCTTTTAGGTTACTTTACTTTGTCTGACAGGTTCTGTTTAAGCGATTTCTTCATTCAACACATGTAGCAGTAATCAGGCCTATGTGTGCCAAATGAAATTTAACTTGGCTTTCCAAAAAAATGATACGTTTTGTATTTGCTCAGGTTATTATCATCTAACATTAAAATGTTTTTGATCATCTAAAACATACAAGTGTGACAAATATGTAAAAAAAGGTTCATCAGAAAGGGGGAAGCGCTTTTTCACAGTAGTCTAATATGACTTTCTAGTTGATGTGAAATTCTGTGTATTTGAAACAGACGGCTACAGAATTGCAATTTTCACCAGTTCAGAAAAATGTTACTTTACCTTGTTCAGTCACAAACTTATAGCAGGCTGACTGTGTTATTGCCATTTTATCACCATCTTGACAGATCAAAGCCTCTTTAAGGATGGCAACCGACTACGGGTGGCCACAGACCCGCTCCCTGTCTTTGAAACAACCATTTCAAAGGCAACAAGCTTGAAGTTCTTGCAATGGCCACAGTAATTATGACCATCCAGTGGTCCCAGCCACTGTTCATATTAAAAGGTTTTTTTTTGCTGCTGTTGTTTTGTTTCCTTGACAATGTTGAGACATACAGCGAAGAGCTCTGTGGCTCTCTTGGTGTAGAAGAAGATCGCTTTGATTCCTTAAGCATAGATAAGTGTTTCTTCCCTCTGTAATATGGTTCGATTAATTTAAAGTGTAACAAAGTACAATATAAAGTCAGAGAATAATTGTAATTGCCTACTTCCATCCCCACCCATACCACTCAGACATGCCAGCACATGTGCACATAAATCATCAGCGTGTCCTGCAGCTTACCTCGGCCTCACTCGCTTGTGTGTCTGTCTCTCTCAGCTTGTCATTTCACTGGAAAGTGGCAAATTATGATTCCTGTCGGCACTCTCTCTCCAGTGCAATCTTTGGTCATGAGCGGAGGTACACCGTTTGGTGACTCATAGGCCCTTCTCTACAGGGGTGGGATGTTATTTTCTGAGACGAATTAGGGGGTGGAAAGGGATCTTTTCAGACACAGCCAAACAGCTCAGCAATCGGCTCTTCAAATAATCTTTCCTGGTTAGAAATGACTAGTTAAGTTCAACAATTTTGTGCTATTATTGTCTAAAAGGAGATAACTTCAAATTTCTAAAAGGAAAAAGAAAATTGCATTTTTATAATACCAGCAGTGTAGTGGGTTTTCATTGTAACACTGATGGGTACTGTTTTCATAGGGCTGTGTGCAGTCCAGCTAACAATCAAGTTTACCCAAAGATTCAGTTGTTTAAAGAACCACTTTTACCAGCAATAAGTTCAAGTAATTATTTTCTGTGTGATAATCCATCACATCATTGTGGAGGCATTTTAGCCCACACTTCTTTACAACATTGCTTCAGTTCATTGAGGTTTGAGGGTGTTTATCTGCAAGTCCACACAGCATTTTAATCAATTGAGGTTTGGACTTTGACCGGCGCGTTGCAGCAACTTGATCCTTTTCTTTTTCAATCATTCTGTTGTAGATTTGCTGCTGTGCTTAGATCCTTGTTCTGTTGCATGATACCGGAGTTCATGGTCAGCTCAGTCACAGTAAGGTGCCCGTGTCCTAAGGCTGCAAAACAAGCCCAAATCACCACCCCGCTACCACCATCCGTAGTTGGTATGAAGTGTCTGTGCTGATGTGCTGTTTGGTTTTATCCGAAGGGCATTGCAAAAAAGAAAAAAAGAAAAAGCTTTCTCCTGGTAAGACTTCCAAACAAGCCGTTGCTATCATTTATGACCACAGGAGGATCTGTTTCGTTACATTTACGTCTCAATAGTTATTTTCATCATTCTTTCTTCTTTAAAGACCAATGTTTGAACTTTGTTGGCTCTCCAGGTGCTCCAAATACTATACAGACCCAAAACAATTATTTTACATTTACCTATAGGTGTTGATGTCAACTTGAATAATGCCATATTTTGAATATATGTATTTGATTGAAAATGCAATTTTACCATTTTCAGTCTCTTGGAAGAGATTTCTGTTCCAAACTTCCATGCTGGTTTTCCATTTACCACCCTCTGTGGAACAAAAAATGTAGAACTTACATGTTAGACTGAAATTATTATACTTATAAAAGATGCATGCATCCATACACCAATGATTGATTTGACCCTGGTCCTCTCAGATAGTGTAGTTATCTTTGAAAATAAGCAACTAAAACCTCAGAGCGGTTGTGTGAAGCACTAAATGCGTGTGGTCGGTGGTTATTCATAACTACTTGTAACTGAGACAATGTAAAAGAGAAACATGGCACACAAAGAATCCACAACTGAACGCTGACAATTCTCTACAGTTGTTCCATCCTTGCTTTCAAAAAGCCAGTCAACAAGTTAAGGAGAATCCTGACAGGTCTGCTTTGAGTACAGCGAACTATACAACCCAAACTTGGTGGGTGGAAAAGTTTAAACCAGAAATATAACTGTTATTGAATTAAGGTTTGTGATGCTGATTTTCTCGTATCAGTCTTTGTTTTACTGTATTTTCTTCTGCTGTTTAAAGTCAGGCCATCTGTTGCTGCTATGTAATTTCTTTAGTTGCTGAACTTCACTTTCTTCCATCACAGATGCAATCATAAAACCAAAGATATGACCTTAAATGGAAGTCAAATGCTCTGTAACTGCTTTAAAACACTGCCTCTTTAGAATCTGACAGTGAATCACTGAGGCAAACAAGTATCAAGTAGCAGCAAATGTTGATGCTAAATAGACTGGTATGTAGTGCTTTTCTACTCTGCCTGAGCACTTAAAGCGCTTTATACACCAGCCCCATTCACCCAAGCACTTCTTCATGCTTTCCATCGAACATTCACGTGTTGATGTATGTATAGACTTGCACGTCTTTTCCTCCTTTGAATGGCATTCCATTTAAAGACAGCTATTGCCTTAGGCCCCACCAATCAGCATATCCGTCCCATAGATATTTCTCTTGAGGCCTGATATTTGAATTCACCAGGGAATCAGTTCAGAAGCAGCCTACTGATTCTTTCACAGCATGCACTTATTTCCAGGTAGAGAATGGCCTCCCCAGCATCACTCATCCCCTATTCCTTGTTTGCAAATGCCTTTCTCACATACCCAGAGCATGCTTAATGCAGAGTGGGGTAGAATTTTGCATGCGGTGAGAAACAGGTCCGCTGTGCTGAACCATATTGTGATCGTCTTTCCAACTCCATCCTCTGTCGACATCAGATGGCCCTGTCATTTCATATTTCTGTCCCGTTCTATGATGAATGAGGTGTCAGGCACAAGATGTTTTCTGGAGTCTTCATCCAGGACTGCTGAAGCTAATGCTTCAATCCGACGTTTGCAGAAATGACTCTGTCAGTCATCCGTATTTTCCTGCTATGATTTTTAATTGTTTACATTGAGCCTTTTCAAAGCTACGCAAATAAAAAGTCATGAAAACCCCGCCTTGAGTGAAGAGGAGAAATGCAGTTTTTAGACTTTTCTAGACACTGAGCTTTTTCCATATTCATACACATTTCTGCATTTTCAGATACATGACATCCGATAACTTAGTTTCTGTCACAGGAAAACACAGAGCTTATCGGTGTTGGAGAAGTTCAGTTTGTGACATGTGTAATCTCTTCCTGTGAGGGTGAGAGACTGAGTGCTCCTTTCATCTTCTCACATCATTCACAGACGTGTCTTACAAGGTCTTCATCCTCTTCATGGTCTTCTTTAATGGCAAATGGGAGAAAAGTGAAGTACCTCACACTGCGAATGCTCACTTTGATGTTTGGGAGCCTGAAAAGGTTCCAAAACACTGACGCGATCCTACCACAGTGATATCCAAACCATTATTTCCTTCCATTTCGGCTTTTAACAGAGAAGAACAGAGGAACGATAGTGTGTCCTTTCTTCTTTTTTGCAGATTTTCCTGGCGTAATATGCTCTTTCTCAAAACTATTCAAAGTGTGAGATTTTACAGGATCGTGCTGAAAATGGAATGCTGCTCTGGAATACAGTGAAATGCAAATTTCAAGCTCTGTTACTGCTACTGAAATGCAGACCTTTCCAATTGATTTTATTTGTTTTTTCTTGTCTTTTTAGTCTGTAAAACTATGAGCAAATTCTCAGCTGTCAGCAGTTAAAGGTGCTAAACAATCAAGATCCAAACATAGGTCAGGTCTGTCACTTCCAAACTTCAGTGTCACTCTGCACCAGTAGTTGTCGTCCTCTTTTTCAAACGAACTTATTCTCCAGAGGGTAAACGGCGACTTTAAGAACCGATGCCGCTGTAGACACACTCGAACATATTTCAGTGTTTCAAGGCCCTTGCCTCACACTCACTTTCACTGAGTTATGTTGCTAAGCTGAATTGTGGATATGTTGCTTTTGATATCATTGAAGATTTGAGAGGTTTGGAAGTACCTCTGGCAAATTATGAAAAGCTCCATAGAAAGTGAGATGCTTGTACAGCTTGTTGGTGAGTCCTACATAGTTAGGATAGCTAGTCCTGCAATTGGCACAAGCCTCTGTAAAGCTAGCTAAACTGCACAGTTCTAGTTGGTGACTGTGAAATTTTAATGGAAGGACATTTTAATTGACACGTCTGTTTTCTTTTTCTTTTTTTAATTTAGGTGCCCTTTTGTAGTTTGCTAGCACATACTGTAAACTCACAAAGCAGCTATCTAATAACATAAGCAGGTATAACGCTAAAAATCTGTTCATTTTTGCACATTATTCATCTTCTGTGGTGTCAGTGTGGATAATTTTGATGGATTAAATTATTAAATGTGATTAATGGATTTGTCATTGCAAAATATAACGCAAAAGCGGTTTGTAAACTTTTAAATTCTCAGAAATTACGGCCATTTGAATAATGGCACTGTAAAATGTAGCTTTCATTCTTCAGTATGTTTCACCGTTTATTTTAATTATGGATTTGATGAACTAATGAATTCATCCTGTGATTACTGCATGGTAGCTAATCCCCCCAAAACGACGACACACTAACGGTCACTGCTCTGCATAAACGACATGTAAATTAGCACCATGCCCTTCACTTACTCTGTAGTCTTTGAGGAGGAAAATGAGAGATCCTCTGTGCTGTCAGGTGGATACAACATTTCTTAGATTCTATAGAGCAAATTATGAGATGAAGCAAATTGTTGTTAATATGAATAGAAAATAAGAAATACTGTCCAACATGTCACACTGAAAAGTCATTTTCATTTCCAAGATGAGTTCTTAAGCACTGTAATTACGTGGGTTTTATTGCAAGTCAGTCAGTTTGTTTGGTGACTGATTGTTTTGTGTAGGATGGCTTTGATGCACGTGTTGGAGCAGTATCTAATTATTGGAAATGGAGAGCGGAAGCCCTGAGGCTTCTGTCTATAGCTGTCATCTGGATGAATGTAACCCATTGGAGGAGGTCCGTGACCATCTCTTTTTCGTGTGATTCTTCTTAGCTCATCGTCAATATCTTCCCGATTTTCTTAATAGTTTTCATTCCACAGTTTAGGCCACTGTGCCCAAATCTTACACTAATTGGAAGGTGGGTTTGAGTTTACAAATCAAAGGTTCAAATATTAGGAAAAATGCTGGATATTAAAAGCTGCACTATGCGTGTCAAGTTTCCCTTCAAGCCTTTACCTTTGTGTACATCTTGATTGTTTCTCTTGGACATTGGCACCAAGATCCAAATTTCATGTTATGGATCATCAATGGTAATGAGTGGTGGGTCTGCATTTTTCAGCAGAAGACTCCAGAGTATCCACACTTGAGGCAGCATGAGCTCAACAGTAAATCCACAATCATTGTCTTTTTGTCCTTGTACATTTATGTGTAAGTGTGTACTGTAATCAGCCCCGACAGTGTGTCTGAAAGAGGACATTCAAGGAAACAATCAAGTGTACTCTTGAGTTTTCTCTTTACTCACTACCGTAGTCTTTCATGTTTCACGTTTAACACACTGACAAACTGTTGGGCATTAAAGTGCAAGTGGTTACAGCAGTGCAGAGGTGCAAAAGGAGATGGACTTAAAGGGAAATCAGCCAACTTTAAATCAGATACATTTAAGATTATTACGGTTTTTATTTATGTATTTATTTAAATATTTTAAGAGCAGCCTTGGGACTTCATGCCTTCCGTCCATGTCTTAGAGCGAGAGGCAGGGTACACCGTGGACAGGTTGCCAGTCTGTCGCAGGGCTAACACAGAGACAGAAAACCATTCACACCTATGGGCAAATTAGACTTTCCAATTAACCTATCCCCACTAACTGCATGTCTTTGGACGGTGGGAGGAAGCCGGAGTGGCTCCACAGTAATTTTTGTTAGAATGACTTATTTTTGGAATCACACAGAAAAATCATCTGCGGAAAAACGTTTAATATTTCCTCCTCATAAAACGCCTCAGTTTTTGTACTGCTCAGCTCTGGTCATTATCTGGAATCAGTATACGGTCATGTTGTTGGGTTTTGTTATTGTTGTCTTATGGGAGAGTAGTATTCACATCAGTCAGTGGATATTTTTAAAATCAGCATCATTTCTGAGGGCTGAGTAGTTTGCGTGCTCCGAGCCTTGAAAGTCATCTGGTGTTTCTTTCCTTGCCAGCAGCAGGTTGCTCTCGGACCTTCCAACACCCACTCTGCATCAGCAGACAGCTGCGTCTCCTTGGAGATTTAAATAGGCCTTTGGGGGGTTTACATCTTATTACTGAATCAACCTCCTGGCGCTAACTAGTTCCCACTGCCGTCCACCATTATCAGTGCTGAGCCAGCTCCGTAATAGCTGTAGTCGATCGTGTGGCTAGCGCTCACTGCAGCACTTTCTCATTTCTTGCCATCTCCTCCCCATTCGCTGTGCCTTTTGGCTCTGCTGGATCGGTGCGCACAAGGGCAGACACGCCTCATTGCATGAGCTTTTTAAACAAAGCTTGTTTCCATGGTGACCACCTTTCCCCCTTCTTGTGCTACTTTTATGGCAGTAGAGCACATAATACATCTGCAGTCAGTTATCCCATCCCCAGCAGTCCTAGCTCAGAGTTTTTATATCATAATTTTTTTCTTTTCTTTTTTAGAAAAGCATTTAGAAAATACACATACTCATTATCTTTCACATCTATTAAAAGCACCTTATATCTGCTGAGGACAGAGCATAAGAACATGTGACCACTGACACGTATATTTGCTCCTCAACCTGTTGTCTTTTTTTTTTTTGTCATCGTCTACAGAGATTTTCTTTTTTCCTCCTCTCACATTTTCCTGAAACGATACGTTCCCTAGGGGGCGTTTTAGCTCTGTTGCTGTCTGCGGATGCTTAAGCTGTTGGAACACAGAGATCTCTTTTTACATGTTGTTATATACAGCGCTGCTAGAACCACTCCATCTATCAGCCTCTCGTAGTTGTTTCACAGTCATTTTTCATCTTTTGATTGGTTATTAAAACGGGCTCTGCTATTCATACAGGCAGACATGGCGGTTATATGACTCGCATACTGTTTCTTCTCCAGTAACTTAATTAACCTTGATGTGACATTTAAGCCCTGCGCCCTCAAGGGATTATCCAGTTCTCTTACAGTAACACTTGTAATGTATTATTATTTGCAAACTGCAGCATCCTTGGTTCAACTCCAACTGAGGGATTAAATTGCACGTCATTCTCTTCTTTGCACTCACATGCCCTGTTGCCTCTCTTCACTGCGCTGTCTAATAATGGCAAAATGCCTTCACCCAGCCCCCAAAAAAGCTGCTGGCGTTTAACAGCTGAAACAGAAATAGAAAACACTGTCAAGCCCTGTAATAGCACACGAATCCTCACTTTTAATGACAGCCAGCGCATTAGGATATTGTCTGCACAGAGGCATTCTTCACTGCCTATCCACATCCAGTAATTGGCTGTAAGGATTCCTCTTTGCTGGAGCTCAGCATATATCGAACGAGACGCTAATGGATGGAGCATCACCGCCTCTGCAGCTGCTGCAAACAAAGGGTTACAAAGAGTCAGCCGCAGTCTAAAAATAGACTGTTGCTCTCGCCTGCCTCTGCACAGGCCTCTGTGGATTTCACTCTTAAGCTTTTGCACGTGAGCTAAAAATAACCCTCTTTGTGAAAACATACACACACTTGCTCTCGGTACGCTCGTCGCTCTCTGCTTCTCCCCAGTGACAGAACACAATCGCGCACTGTTAAAGAAATATGCAAAAAGGCTCGGGAGAAATTGTCGATTGCAAACGATTTGCTTTTCTCTAACACGCCGTGGAGGACGTGTTTGAAATTGTACACACTCCTCACAGCAGGATCACAGCCTGTCACTCGAGAGGACATGCATGCATAGCGCTGCGACCACAAGAACTACACAAAATATCTCCAGCAAACAAGCTAAATAGCTTTAATACCAACGCAATAGTTACTGACGGGAAGCAATTACAGAAAATTTTATGAAGCTTCAGCATCGCCACTGCTGTCATTGGAATCATTTTTTAAAGTTTAATCTGTTGGTAGTGTTTGTTTTTGAAGACTTGAATCTCTTGCACCGCTGAGGTGTTTGAAGCAGAGAGGCATGCGTTTGCAGAGCTTACAGTTGAAATGATTCGTTTCTTCACATTGGTCAGATGAAAGCAATCCCATATGCTTTAATGTGATTATCGTCTACATTTGGTCTGAGGCAACACAGCATTTAATTAGGAAGGGGTCATTTTTCTGTGACCGTCTCATCCTAAGCTGGTGTCATTACTGCCATTAAAAAGGGCTTCACTGACACAGCTTATTGCAGGATGCTGATAATTAGGAATAAAGTGTTAGAAGTCACACCCAGTGGACAAGATGGTATTTAGTAAAACAAGGCCTGTTTGCGTTTAGAGCTTTTTCATGTCTAACACAGCACACATGTACATTTATGGAACAGCTGTAGCTCTCTGCATGAAAAATGTAAACCAGTCGATGCTTTTGTGAGTGAATCTTGTTTTTGTTTCTGGGGTGTTGAACAGCATCTTCCAAGGGTTGTGAAATTGCTTTTGCCGTTTGCTGTTCAAATAAGAATAAGTCTGAAACTACTGCTCATATTTATTTCTGAAAATAAAACAACAGTAGCACATCTGTTGGTCGGTTATCGTTTACACTGAAATGGACATTAACTACTTACATTCAGTCTCAGAGATCCAGAATCTCAGAGATGTAAGGCAGAAACTTCCACCACATATCGTGTCATAGTTGCTGCAGGACTGCAAACAAATGCAACCAGTTGGCAATCAGCTGAGTTTAGTTGCCTGTTGCAGAAGAGTTGTGCTTCTTTGCGTGGGTTGACTGAGACTGATTGCAGTGTGTTGGCAAAATGTCGGCATTTACTAATTAGAAGGCAATTATTTACAAGTTGTCTGAGAGTGATTGCAGTCAGTCTGAGTGGGACAGTAATTGTTTGGAGGTTTGGAGACAAGTTGCCTCCCACCAGGCAGCCTATGCAATCAGCTCATGATTGAAGGGGGTTGCTTAGAGGTTGAGAGTGCACCGCTGCTGCACTTTGTTGCAGCAACTATGTGCAGTTGGTCAATGAATGTGGAAAAAAGACACCATGTATACATGGATGGGCAACCAACTTTTTTTTTTTTCATTTTTGTTAGCCGCAATGTTTGCATCCTTTTTTTTTTTTTTTTTTTTTTTTTTGTAGTGTAACTGAGACATTATATGGATGGGGTGCCGGAGGCCTCATTTACCAGCTTGGTTAGAAGGCTGTACATAAACTTCATGGCTGCCAAGTATATATCATATATCAAATATCAGAATTTCACTCACCAAAATTAAATCTTCACAGCTGCTTCTTTATCATAACACAAATTAATCATACAAGTAAACATAAAAGACTAATCATTAGCCAACAATTTAATTTATTATTTAAAAATTTAGTTTAGCAGTGGTTAGCAATTAGCAATTTAGTTTAATTTAGCAGTGGGTGATCTGTTTTTAGTCTGGTTTTACGCCAGAAGGTCCCCTAACCCAGTTGATAAACTCTTTGAATCAGTACTGAGGTGTCCATAAATATCTGATATCGGTCAGCCCGGCAGAGACTGATCGATATCAGATTTATATCCAGCCAGTTTCCTCAAGAGCTCGTGTTTACAGACGGACAAGCTAGTTGTGAAGACAGAAGCTGCAATCTTTGACTAACCTTAAAACCAACACCACGTGGAGGACTGAACTCAAATCACACTTTCAGCTTTCTCAGCCCTGTCCTTTGTGTTCCCAACCTTTCATCCCTGCTCGAGCAAAGCAATGAAACATGTTCTGGACTAAAATACACACTGGTACTGCGTCAAAGCTAGGCACCATTTTTTTGCTTTTTACAAATACAGCGTATGACACAAGTACCTGCTTCTATGAATCTCTTTTATCAGATGCAGATTTCTTTGACAAAATTGGTTATTTGTTCTATTACAGTCGGTAAGCACAGCACCATGAAGATAAAGTGTAATCAGTAGGGTCTGTTTAAACCCTGACTGCTCAGCGAAGCCAGAAAAAATAGCGCAGAACATGACTGTACCCTTATGTTCTGTGCTTTAAACATGCTGTGATACACCTCTGCCTTGCCTCTGCTGTCACTGGGAGTCAAGCTCATTGTTAGTCATCATAATACTGAATAGATGCAGGCTAGAAAACAAAAAAAATATTTGCACCTTATAAAAATACCAGTGCCAAAGGCCTGCTCCCAGACACATGATAGCAAAAGACCTCTGTATTTGCAGGTATTTGTCGTGGCCATGAATACAATTGCTTATTTCTGTGGCTCTGGCTTCCATAAGCACATGGCCTTTGAACATTTGTTTGAGTGGCCAATTCACAGCTCCCCCTTTGACACACAGGAATGTGGGTGAAATCAGTCCGTACATCCATCTAATCTCACATCTCCACGTTTTTCAGCCCAAGCTGTCTGTTATTGAAGGAGGGGAGCAGCGAGGTGAAATGGACTGGGAATTAGGAGTAGAGATGTTCCACGGTGGCCACAGCTCAGCACGCAGTTTGTTATTAAAAGCTTTGTAATAGGCTAGATTAATCTCTAGATATGGTGTAATCTTTGAAAGACTCCACAATCAAATCACTGGAAGAAGATGGTGGGAGTGGGAGTAGGAGAGCTTTCTTTGTTAATGCTCTCCTGCTTTAGGAAAACACCATTTTGGGTCTGGTTAGGTGGTGGATGTAGCCTTGGCTCCACATTTAATTGCTGTGCAGTGGCCCTGCTTACAATGGATTTCAGTTTTTCTCTTTTTTAAAGACAGGGTTATCCAGAATGCAGTTAACCCAGGTTTAAAATGTATTTGAGCAGGTTAGTCATTGTCTTCTATGCTTTATAATACTGTTTTGAAATCTAATTAATATCCCTCTGAGACCCAGCTTATTCAGCATTTTCTCTCTAGTGGACAAAAAGTTGAGAGATGCTGTTTTCCCCTCAGTTCTCAGGAGGACATTGTTTTGATAGATTTATTCGCCTGTATTTTGACTATTGACACCTAATGGGCAGTCTGTATTTTACATACAATATCATTTAAACCTGATCAATATTAAAAACCATGTGACTCTTTAAATGATAAAGCAATACCTGATTTGATATTTGTTAGAATCTTTTTTTCCTGTAATCGGTCAGTAGTGAGATGCCAGCAGCTTTGACATAATGGCACTATTTGGTGTCCAAGCCGTGAGAATGATTAGCGGATATGATTATTTATAATATCATGGCATCGGTAGACGAACTTTGATTCACTTTTGTTTTACATGTTTAAAGTGTTGCTGAAAATGTTGGCGTAACTGAAGCTGTGCTTTATAGAGTTTTGATTTATTTAATTCTTTATTAAAACCAAGTCAGAAGTAAGTGATTTGAGAATTTTTGTGGCTTTTTGAGCTCAAACTGGAAGCTCCACAGAGCAGATCAGTTTGTTCTGGTGTTTCTACTTAGACAATGAGTACAGTCTGATAATCTGAGATATGTAATGTTGGTAATGCAAACATGTAAATCCTACAGTTTTAATGGTTATAATACAAAGGTGTGCATTGAAAGCACTTAAGCAGTTGTTTCAGTTTGTTTAGCATGTGGAGCCAAAGACTGAAGAAAACCTGCTGCTTCTTCTTGGTTTGTGGTCATATAAACATGATTATATCTGCAGTGAACAAACACTATTGAATCTCAAGTGAAGTTTCAAATGTCAAAGTTTTGCTCTAAACAATCGCTCACTGACCAAATGTTACCCACCGCATGAGACAAGTGTTGTCATGACTGCCACTAGACAAAAATTACATATGTTGAAGGCCAACAAAGGATGTTTGAAAAATGCACTTTTTAACCCGAGTTTTGCAGAAGCGCAGCAGACGTCAGTGGACGTGATGAATATGAAAACCACCCTTTCTTCACTGTTGTAATTGCTAAACGTTTATTTTGTATTTCCCTTAAAATGCATTTCTTTCCGTATTACCATTTGAAGTGTAGATTTGAATGTGACCATCTGTCTCTTGGTAATTACATGAAGAAAACCAGTCCCAGACTCTGCCAGTCTGCGCCCTCCAATTTATCAACCATTTTCATTGTGCTACACAGTATTTATAGACTTAGTGTGTCATGTGCGCTTTTGAAGATGACTAAATAAAACACAGTGCCCATTTGAAGGTGGGACTTCAGTCAGTGACATAAGCCTAGTGCCACTAATCTTCAAAGGCGGGTGTATTTGTGGTGCAGCAAAGAGCAGCTTTCCTTATTGTCTTGGTTTTGAAGTCGTAATTGTTATTTAATTTGTGTTGTGCTTTGTTGTAAAGGCTGTGGAATAATAATTGCATTGCTTTTTCTCCTCCACCTTAATTTGATGCATGTGTGTTTCTGGACACACCCAGAAACACACACGGTAGAGACCAATACCGGCTTGAGCTGATTTAATTTTGGTAAAAATCAGGTTGAGCTTAAGGTCACACCAAATGTGACAATCAGTAAAATTTAGTTTTAACTGTAATGTCTTCACAGTAATATACTAGGTACTCAATTCCTTGGAAAATGTGAGTACCTAGGTTGGCTAAGCATTTGACCTTTACCCTCATTCTTAGCTCACAAGGTCAGGGCCTTATGACATCCTCCACACTATGAACTTGAACATATAAAAGTGAAGATCACCTCTTTTATTAAATTTTGAGTGTTTTAATCAACCTCTGTGGCGTTCCCCTAACGACCCCCTTTGGTGATGAAAAATGTTTATCGTAATTTAAGAGCTGTTAAAACAGACCAGTCAATTTTTACCGGGAACAGTAAAGTAAGAGGGGTGGGGGTGCACAAAACTGGAGGCTTAATAAGTTATCATTTGAGTTGTCGGTGATGATGATATAGTGAAAGACAACACAAGAAACTAGTTCACAGGACACAGCCACTGTGCTCTATGAACCAGAATCCAGAGGTGAACCAGTCAGTGGATAAAGAGCTCGACTGTGGATTTCTTATCAATAAAAAAGCAAAGCAAAGGTGGCCTCGTCGTTACTATACTTTTTATGTTCAATTCAATTTTATTTATATAGCGCCAAATCACAACAAAAGTCGCCTCAAGGCGCTTCATAGATACAGAGAAAAACCCAACAATCATATGACCCCTATGAGCAAGCACTTTGGCGACAGTGGGAAGGAAAAACTCCCTTTTAACAGGAAGAAACCTCCGGCAGAACCAGGCTCAGGGAGGGGCGGCCATCTGCTGCGACCGGTTGGGGTGAGAGAAGGAAGACAGGATAAAGACATGCTGTGGAAGAGAGACAGAGGTTAATAACAGATATGATTCAATGCAGAGAGGTCTGTTAATACATAGTGAGTGAGAAAGGTGACTGGAAAGGAAAAACTCAATGCATCATGGGAATCCCCCGGCAGCCTACGTCTATTGCAGCATAACTAAGGGAGGATTCAGGGTCACCTGGTCCAGCCCTAACTATATGCTTTAGCAAAAAGGAAAGTTTGAAGCCTAATCTTAAAAGTAGAGATAGTGTCTGTCTCCTGAATCCAAACTGGAAGCTGGTTCCACAGAAGAGGGGCCTGAAAACTGAAGGCTCTGCCTCCCATTCTACTTTTAAATACTCTAGGAACAACAAGTAGGCCTGCAGAGCGAGAGCGAAGTGCTCTAATAGGGTGATATGGTACTACAAGGTCATTAAGATAAGATGGGGCCTGATTATTTAAGACCTTGTATGTGAGGAGCAGGATTTTGAATTCAATTCTGGATTTAACAGGAAGCCAATGAAGGGAAGCCAAAACAGGAGAAATATGCTCTCTCTTTCTAGTCCCTGTCAGGACTCTTGCTGCAGCATTTTGGATTAGCTGAAGGCTTTTCAGCTGAGTTTTTAGGACATCCTGATAATAATGAATTACAGTCGTCCAGCCTGGAAGTAATAAATGCATGAACTAGTTTTTCAGCGTCACTCTGAGACAGGATATTTCTAATCTTAGAGATGTTGCGCAAATGGAAGAAAGCGGTCTTACATATTGATTCCTGTCAGAGCAGTGGTTCAACCTTAAGGCTTAGAAACAAACTGTGAGGGAGACACGACTTTTATCAAAACTGTTTTTGCAAGTTCATTCAAATCACAGCAACCATTGTCTCAAGGCACTTGCCAGGTCTCTCTTGAAAATGACATCTTTTACCTGGATAAATAAAGGACTAATATTTACTTTATTAAAACCACAACAATCAAATGGCCCTATATGAACTAGCACTTGGTGACAGTGGGAAGGAAAACTGTCAGAACCAGGCTCAGGGAGGGACAGCTCTCTGCTATGATTGGTTGGGGGTAAGCAGGAAGTTTAAGTTAGCCTCCATGCTACCTGATGGATGTTTGGGTGATTTGCAGGTGACTAGAGAACTAAAAGTGATCGTTTCATTTCTCAAAGTAGAGAGTGATAAGACTAATAAAAGCAGGAAGAAAGACTGCTAATGATTTCATTTTTGTTCTGAACTTTCTATGTGAGGTAGTATGTTGGCGTCTGCCTCACAGGTTTACAGCAAAACATCATCATGCCACCAGTAAGACAGGCCTAATAAATTTCTTGTCTGCTGTTAAGTGCTGCTGTAGAATTTTTTTTTCTTGTTTCAGATTGCAAAAGGAATTTAATAGTTTTGTAATAAGCCGAAGGATTACCTAGTTTCACTGGCTGCATGCATAAAACCCTTTAAAATGCATTCAATTGTATTGTGGTAAAAGTTGCAATAAGTGGCTGCACGGTTTAGCAACACTCTAAAACAGGCAATTTTAACCAAACATCTGCATATTACAACATCTAGCAGATGAGGAACATCATCCACAAAAGTGCAGTCATGTCTCTATCAGCACTTGACAGAAACACATGTTTGTAGCTGCTAGCTGCTGATTGAACTTCTTTTAGCTGTGCTTGCTCAATGGATGATGGCAAGCAAAAGATGCTTGTTATTCTTTTTCATATTTTCTGTCATATATGGTTATAATTTTGGCTTCATTTTAAACAAGGACACATTTTTAGGCTGATGTGTGTAGAAGTAACTCCTCTGAGCCAGAATCTGTGGCGTTAAACTGCTCTAAACAACCAAAATGTCTCTTCATGATGTCATTGAGTATTCCATGACCTGTTGGCATGTGGTTGCTGGTTGTCACTGGATGAAATTGGTTGCAGAAATGTGCCTTCCATACAAACTACAGGTGACTGTGGCAAGCTGCTTGTGACCAAAACAACTGCGATGAGGTTTTTGGTGCAGCAGTGAATGGTTACCAGGGAGCCGCTGATTGGTGTCTTGGCTCACATGACTGTCAATAACCACTCATTATCAGTCAGGCAATGTTCATTTTTCCCTAGCGACCACTGGTTGCCAGGCAGTCACCAACCAGTCTCTAGGTTTGTGTGACTGAGGCAAACAGGGTCTGGCTGTGAGCACATAAGCCCCCACTCATGTGTGATTCAAACCATATGTCTTTGGGGGCTATCTAAGGTCCTTTATGCTAAGGTTAGCATAAAGGAAGAAAGTGAGGTGAAATAGTTTTCCTAAGACAGTGAATTTGACAAAGTATAATATACTTGTTGAATGAAACATAATGTAAAGAAGAATTATTTTGAACTTAATCGTACAATGCTACTAAAAATGAACTGGAAAAGCATAAAAACTTCCTTTTAAAATTGTTATCTATCTACATGGTTTTCTGAGGACGAATCATAAGTTAAAGAAAATGCAACACACGCCCATAGCTGGTGTAAGCCTTATGCTAGGTTTCAAAGCCCTTCATTGCGATTGTTCTTGCCTGCCTTATAAAAATCCCTGATGATTGTGTGTTAGTATCGGTGTGCTAGGATACATGTAATTCACTCTGAATTGTATGCAGGCAGGGAAAGAATGGATCCAATGGGATCTAGTCCTCTTTGAATAGAAGTCCTGAATAATGTAGAGGTAATTACAAGTGGTCTTGTATGTCATTTTCTTCTTCTTTTTTCCCCACACGTGCAGGGAAGGTCTGTCTAGTTTGTTCCAAGTACAGTCTGAATCCTGGATGTGACATTTGAGGTAACCTCGGGCAAAGATGAGCCTGACTTTTGTTAATAAATAACTTAGAAACACCCACAGTATAGACGAGGAAACTTGCACCTGAGGGTGTTTGCTCAGACTAGATAAATAATTCAGCACTGGCCAAACCACACAAAGGCAGGTTGCATTGGCTGCCATCATGCTGAGGTGTATGCAAGGTTTTCTGCTGAGATCTGTTGCGGGATAATGAGAAAATGTGTCCTGTAATTTGATGAAGTATATAGTTAATATTGGATAATCACAATTTTAAATGTTTGAATGTAGTTACAGCTAGTTACAGTATGAACTATATCTAAGAAAAAGTAACATTGACCCTGAACACATCAATTTTTTAGTTACTCCATGGACTTGAATTGAAGTCTCCTCTGCTCAGTTAGTCCTGCTCTTCTTCTTTCTCTTTCTGTCTTCTTCTTTCAGCTGTTCCCTCTAGGGGGCACAACACCGAATCATCTGCCGTCATCCTCCTTCACTACATCCATGTGAATGTTAGATAAAATGCACCTATGCATATGAATGGGTGAATATTGCATAGAGCACTTCAGCTACAGTAGAAAAGAGCAACATAAGAACCAGTCCATTCCATCCATTTACCGTACCAGTCCTGCACCAGCCTTGCATATTTCTCTCCCACTCCTGACTTAAGTCCTTTACACACCAGACACATAAAATACATGCATGTATTTTATGTGCTAAATATATTTTTCAACTCACCCATTCTTAATGGAGCTGCTCACACTGGTATGCTGCTGTGTTTGGCAAGAAGTGCACTTGTAGTTCAAGTACTGCTGTATACAGTAGTATACAATGACATGTAAATGGTAAATGGCCTGTATTTGTATAGCGCTTTTTACTAGTCTCCCCTAGTGACCCCAAAGCGCTTTACACACCCAGTCATCCACCCATTCACACACACATTCACACACTGGTGGAGGCAGCTATAGTTGGAGCCACAGCTGCCCTGGGGCAGACTGACAGAAGCGAGGCTGCCATATCGCGCCATCGGCCCTTCTGGCCAACACCAGTAGGTGGTAGGTGAAGTGTCTTGCCCAAGGACACAACGACCGAGACTGTCCGAGCCGGGGCTCGAACCGGCAACCTTCCGATTAAATGGTAAATGGTAAATGGCCTGTATTTATATAGCGCTTTACTAGTCCCTAAGGACCCCAAAGCGCTTTACATATCCAGTCATCCACCCATTCACACACTTACAAGGCAAACTTCCAACTCTTGAGCCACGATCGCCCACGTGTAGTAAATAGTACAATTTTACCTCCGTACAGCTAGATGTTGCTACAAGTTGGCTCCCTGAAATGATTTCATGGCCTCCTCAGATCTGGTCCCACATCTGCTAACAGCTCAAACTGCCCCACTGAGATCCTGAAATATCATACCATATATATTAAAGCAACCATGATACAGTTTCATCTCCTGGGTCAAACTATGAAATTCTCCCTGGTCCTGAATTCTCGTGAGAGTTGGATTAACGCAGAATCCCTGTTGCTTCCTTTTCTTGTTTAGAAACATCAGATCCAGCTCATCATTGCTTGATTCTGGCATTGTTATTTTCACAGTGCGTTTTTAGAATTTGCTACAAAAACACAACACGTTCAGTGTGCGTATGCATTTCATGACAAGTTTGGATCTGGAAATTCTGATTTTTGTGTCACTTTTCGTAAAACTTGTGTAATGGCCACCTGCTTTACCGCAGTTCTTCTCTTTCCACCTCTCATGGAAATATGGTCTCTGTTTTTAGTCCCAGTCAGTAATCTTGCTGAAGGCTTTCCAGGGAGCTTTTAGAACAACCTGATAATAACTGAGTACAATAGTCCATCTTAGAAGTAATAACTGTATGAATTAGCTTTTCAGCATCATTCTGAGACAGGATATTTCTAATTTTAGTGATATTGTGCAAATGAATGAAGGTAGTACTCCATATTTGTTTAACGCGGACACAGAAAGACGAATACTAGTCAGAATGACTCCAAGACTTCTCATACTGTTACTGTACTCTGCTAACACTGAGGTCTCTCAGTAGTTTTGTTGTATACAAATATATGTATATAAAAATGCAATCATAAATTATCTCAAGAACCTGCTAAATATTGATGTTTTATATTTTTGTTGTTTTATTTTTTATTTTAACTTTTAATATTTGGTCATTTCCAAAGCTTAACAGTAGCTCAAATATCAGCTGTGAGCAATTTGAACTCAATAAAAATTCATGTCATTCATGCTTTTTTAACTTAGTTTCAAAGTTTTAAATGACAGTTATGTAAGGGTTATTTCCAGAGTCATAAACCTTTTCCTTTTGGCGGGTGAAAACTTACATAAGTACGAGTGTACACCTAAGTGCTTCTCCCATTTCCTGTTCCAGGATGGCCATCCAGGTGGACAAGTTTGACTTTGAGAGTCTGCCACAGCCGGACCAAGAAAGTATTCGCTTCAGTAACCCCAAACAGCTGGAGGAGGAGCGACAGCACGCCCAAGGCTGTCAGATCAACAGCAAGCTGGGCATCTGTTGGAGCATTATATCCTTTCAGTGGTTACATGTACTATAAAAGCATCTTTAGGGGAATTGGCCTAAAGTGAACTACAAAGACCATAGACGTAGTTGGCAAATACTTTGAAATACGCTCTACCAGTTGCAGCTAATAATCCCCTACAGTCGTGGCCATAATCACGGTCAAACAGATTTCGTCAGCATTCCTTTAACTGTTGTTTGTTGATATCAGTTCGATCAGTGTTAGAGCACATCTGGACCCTTCATCTGGAGGCCTTCTGGCCAGTAGGCAACATTTTTTGCCCGCATTAGCAGATGGGGACGCTTATGGCAGAGCGCTTGCTACTCTGACACTGTGAAGTGATATATTAGTAAGTGGGAATATAAATGTGAAATTAAATTTGTGAATTGTGAAATGAGACACTTTGCCAGAGCTCTTAGTCCGCGGTCCATTAAAGATAGTGACATTGTATTAGCATACCTACTCTGCGAGATTTAATTAGAAAAGTTTCCATTTGTAATTTTTCAAAATGTGTGAGTATAGCATGTGGATAAAACACAAGCGGGAATGGTTGGCAGTGATCTGATTGTGCCTGACATTGTTTCATGAAACCACCATCCAGAGTGCTTATCCAGATGTTAAGTGACGACGGCCTGTTTACAGCGTCCTGCCATGCGATTGCGTTTGTCCCTAACCATCCTGAACCCTCAAGTTAACTTCATCGAGCAGAAAAAAGTTGGCGTTCATCAGCTTCACTGTGTTTATATTATGCTAAACACAGCTCTCTAGCTAGCACATCGTTATATTCCTGCTAGTCAAACTTCAGTAACCCTACAAACATCACTGCTGTTTAGTTTTCTGTCTTCATTTATGTTGGAAGTGACAGCAGAGCTGTATGTTTTAATTTTTCAATAATCCCTCAGTCAGAACCTGAACTGTCATAGATGGAAACTAGCGAGCTAACTCCCTGCTAACTTCCAACTCTGTTAAAAATCATAAATTCTGTTTTCATGGATGACTGGATGTTAAAGCAGCAACACTGATCATTTTATTACCTATGAAAGAATTTAGACAGTTTGTAACTGTCAGTGATGCTGCAGTGTTCGTTTGACTTTGGAACCTGAAGCGGAGTTTGGACCTGGAAACGGTTAATGACGTCAGACTTAAAGACCAGATAGGAGTGTGTTAGGAGGGGTTAACATTTTGGCTCATGTGTTTTGTATCTGTTGTTGTTCTCCATGTTGAAGATGTTTTTGATTTAGCAGATATAGACTATCCCCAAGTCAGGTGTTCTATTCTATATTGAATTCTCTATGTGGAAAAATTGAGTTTTATCGAAAGAGAGAAAACCTTTTTGAGCTGTTTGCCAACAGACAGCTATTTGGACAACTGCTCATCTTTTGCTACCTTGGTACTTGATTTCCTGATTCCTAGATGTTCTGCTCAAAGACGATCCAAATGCAGATGTTTGTTGGGAAGACCATTCTAATAAAAGAAAATTTTAGTCCAGAACTTAGTAGTGAGACTACACATATTAGAAACATGGAAAACTGGGGTGGTGAAAGAAGCATAAAAAAAATAACTAAAGCTGCTCAGGTAGCTTAACAGTGTTGAGGAGCGCACACAAACTAAACAAACAAGGAGGAATGGGTGAAATGAGCCAGGGCTGGTTAGAAAAGCACAAAAGTAGGAACCCAAAGCAAATAAACCAAAGGCAGTGAAGGAAAATCATATTTTCAAAATACAGCATAAAACAGTACAATGAATAAGGCTTAAGAACTTTGCAAACAAAAGCTGACGCGATTACACCTAATCTGTATTTTAATTAACCTGCATTAGTCCACATAACACTTTCCACATCCAGACTTGAGTGTCTGGTATGTTGTGCTACATTGACACAAGTGAAAACAATAGCTGTCTGCAAAGAACTTAAAATTTTTGCTTCAAAGACACAGGTCTGTGTAATTTAACTGTGATGAGGTTTCAGAAATTGCAAATCTACATGCACAGAAATTTCTGTAAACTATTTAAATTCAGAATCCAGCCAGGACTTCAATTCTGTTCAATGCAGTTTTATTAATATAGCACAAAATTATAACAATGGCCACTTTATATCTTAAAGCAAAGCCCCTACAGTGTCCTTTGCTTACAGCTAAGACATCTTCAGTTCTTTTCTGCTGCCAAGATAGGGAAGCAGAGCTTGAGAGATGTATATAGTCAGTCAGTGTGGATTTATCTTTAGTGCCTTATATCAGCTCATCACTCAGTAGTTGGCAGTACTATGCACGTATCTAAGAGTTACTGATTGTTAGTGAGCATGGTAACCAGTTAATGGGGAATCCAGTCTGGGAGCTGAAAATGCTGTTTTCCATGTGTGTATGTATTTTGTTTTGTTTTTTCATGAGGGCGTAAACACTTCTGTCACCATATGCATTGGTTTATCTCCCAGCACTTTGGCGGCTTGCAGGCAGGAATGAAGAAAGAAAGCGACGTATGAATATATTCCCAACAGCATTCCCTTTACTGCAACAAAAAAAAACCCTGAAGCAGACTGTTTGAACATATGTTACTATTGTTGTTGCTTTTTTTGTTTTTAAGTGTGAATAGTATCATGTATGATATATTAGTCAGGATGGTGTCAACAGGAGATTGACCTATAAGAACAAGCCAAAGAAAAGGATTTAGAGGCTTTGCAGTATTGATCTAATTGGAAATGAGCTACACCCGGGCTGTCAAGTGAGAAATTGAACTAGAAATTAAAAATGTGACATTTTACCCTTTTAACCTTCATTATGGGTGGCTTGTGTTTGAAAATGGCTCATTAGGGTACAGTAGAACTGGTATAGAGTCTGTTACTAATTCAGTGCAAGCGACTCAACTGGCTGTGCGACAGATGCCACATTATATCATCAAGTCAAACCTTGATGCTATGATTTTCTGCACACTGAAACACATCCTTGTTGATAATGACTCAGCTGCTAAACTTGTCAGAATAGCACAATGTAAATTCTGCTTCAGGGTAGATTTTCCTTTTTACAATATGAAAAATAGAGAACTATAAAATCTGATTACACTGCATGTCACACTTAGATACAATTATTTGGCCTTGAGCAACTAACAGTCACTTTAATTTGTAATTTATGAGCTTGTTGATGGTGTTTGGTACTGATTCATAGAGAGTGATTCTGCCACACGCAGTACAGATGCCATGAAAAGTGGAAGAGATAAAAAGCAAATGCTATGTGTGTGTCTTCCTCCTGAGGAGGTCATAGCCAAGTCCATGAGTCATCTCTCAATGCACAGTGTGGAAGTTCCCCTCTCAATAGCGAGCTTAAAAAGCTCTGGATATGTAGTCATTAGTTATGATTATATCAATAATTACTAAAAAAAAAAAAAAAAAATCAATAATTACTATCAATTAATATCAACATACAATCTGACTAAAATGCATGTAAAAAAATAAAAAAGTACATACATATAAGGTATGCAAAAAAGTTCAGAGGTTCATAAAAGTCAAACACTTAATCTGATTGAAACTTAGTTGATTTTCCATTTAAGATAATCTTGAATGTCCGCATGGATTCCAACACTGCTGCTTTTTTTTTTTGATCACTCCCTGAAAGTCTCCCTCTGACATTTGCACTGTGCACTTTGATGTTTTGCTGTGGACCCCAACTTTTGTAACATCTGCTTAAAAGTGACCTCAAATAGTGTGAAGGATCAAAAATGACTAAGCAGTTTTCAGTTGAAGGGCCCATAGTTTCCAATCAGGAATGCAGAGCAGGAGCATGCTCGTCATTTTATTCGGCATTCACCAGGTTCTGCTCCGTAAACGGAGTGAGAATGTCAATGTGGATTTTTGTCCCGAGTCACCTTAGTTATAACATTCAGTAGAAATCACATGAATTATGTTGCGTCCCAGCATTGTGCTGTATCAGAGGGTAGGAGCAAAGTGCAAGAGGGTTTTTTGCTTCTTCTGTAAAATGATTTATTAATAGCAGAATAGCTAAAAATGGCCCCAGAGGTGCATGGAATGATGATTTTAAATGGGAAATTATCAGATAAGCCTTAAAAATTCATTATTGACCTGTTCTCTGAACTTTTGATTAAACTTGATGTACGCATACAGTTATTTGAAAAAGTACAATTTCACATGTTCTGTATTTTTGGTCGCTACTATATCTTAAATTCTTGAAATATTTATTAACTCAACATAGTTTGAAGTTCAAAACTTGGTTAAAAAGTGTGCCAATATTCATGTTGACTTGAAATATACATCTTGTACCAGAGCAATTTAGGACTAGTTTTAAATTCACTGCACAGCTGAACTGCTTAGGCAGGCTGTTCGTATAATTCATCAGTCAAAGCTCAGCTCTGAAGGTCTCCCGGACTGTCTGGGCTTATCTAATAAGAAGCTACTTAAAAGCAGAACAATACAGATTCACAAATTAACAGCTGAAAAGTCACTCTTTCAGCTCAAAGTAGGATGAACCAATTTTCCAAGCAACACTCTGGAATCCTTTTTATTTCAACTGCATAATAGAAATGTTAAATTGTTTAGAACTATCCAAATTAATCTGGGTAATAAATAGAAAAGTACCAAACCGTGAATGGCTGTTGACAATAAGTATAGACAGCTGACACGCATATTAATCATTCGCACAAGCGCCGGCTTTCTCTGAAATGGCCTGTTGAATGTGATGTTTAGTGCCCACAAATATACTGAATATAAAATATCAAAGGTGAATTTGGAAGTCACTCCGGATACGAGTTCTGAAATACGCTGCTCAGAAGAATTCAAGGAACACTGATCTCTACGGCGGGGGGAAAAAATTCTAAAAATCTGTGCTGATATGGACTGGGTAATGTTTTAGGAATGAAAGGATGCCACAGCATTAATGGAAATGAAAATTATCTCCAGAGGGTTTGATTCAGAGATACCCTGAGTGCTCCAAATGAGATGACAGAAGGTGTCCCTGGGGATATGCTCCCAGCTATAGACCAGGGCATCTCTGAGCTCCTGGATAGTCTGAGACACAACCTGACAGCATTGGATGGACCAAAGAAAATGCCCGAGATGGCATGGTATTAATTCCTTCATCCACCTAGAAGTGCCTGCAGACTCTTGCACATGAGGCCAGCATTGATGATCACCAGGACCAACCCAGGACCCACTGCATTAGCATACGGTCTGACAGTTGGTTCAAGGATTTCATGGCAGTCGGGCTTCTGCCTGTGGTGGTGTCTGTGTCCCTCCATGGATATGCTTCCCCAGACCACCACTGACCTACCACCAAAGCAGTCTTGCTGAACGATGTTACAGGCTGTATAACGTTCTCCACAGCTTCTCCAGACCCTTTCAAATCCATCACATGTGCTCAGGGTGAAGCTGCTCTTAGCTGTGAAAAGCACAGCACAAATGCCAATCAGGCTCCACAGTGCCGGGCAGTGAGTTTGGTCTGAGACATTCACACCAGTGGTCTCCTGGAAGTCATTTTGTAGGGTTCTGGCAGTTACTCTTGGCACAAAGGAGCAGATGCCGGTCGTCCCAATGGGTTAAGGACCTTCCACAATCCTCTCCAGTTCTCCTAGACTAACTGCCTGTCTCCTTGATCTCCTTTAGTCTCTTCAAACTGTGCTGCGAGACACAGCAAACCTTCTGGTAATGACGCATATTGGTGTTCCATCCCTGAGGAGTTGGACTGTGCACCCGTGCAACCTCTATAATGTCCAAGTATCACCTCATGCAACCAGTAGTGACACTGACCGCAGTCAAATAGAAAAGTTAGTGAACAAACAGTCAGAAAAGATGTCGGTGGCTTCCTACTCTAAAATCAGTCCTCTTTGGGGATCATCTCATTGTTGCCCCCCAGTGCACCTGTTTTTAATTTCATTAACACCAAAGAAGCTGAAACTGATTAACAACCCCCTCTGCGACTCAACTGACCAGATCAATAAAATATACCGTATTTCCCGGACTACAAAGCGCACCTAAATATTAGCCGCACAAGCTAAAATCAGGGGAAAATCCTGTTTTGTACATACATTAGCCGCACCTGACCAAAAGCCGCAGGTGTTTCAATGTTGACTTATCATATGTAAGAGAATATGCACAAAGGGAATTGTCAGGAAAGAGATGGCTGTTTGGAGACATCACTTTTATTAATATTTTGAAAAACAAGTTATGGGTACATATTTGCACATGTAGTACATAACAGTAACCTACAGCACACCAGAAAAATAGATTCGGACTACCTTTTAGGCTCAGGTGCAGTGACACAGCTTTAACAAGAAGAAAAGTCAGTCATTCACCACCATCTTTCTCTTCTTCCTGCGCACTAAAACCACCAAAGTCCTCTTCTCCAGTGTCGGATACAAACAGGCTCAGGATGGTCCACCAAAGTCCTCTTCTCCAGTGTCGGATACAAACAGGCTCAGGATGGCTTCGTCATCCACTCTCCGCTTCTCTCCTTCGTTGTCACTTTCAAAACCAAAGAAATCCTAGTTGTCAGAGTCGAACACCCTCAGAAGGGCCGTGGCGGTGTCCTCCTCTCCATCATGCAGCAGTCCAGCCCTTCAAAATCCGTTGGTGATCGTGGATGTTTTCACACTTTTCCACGCTGTCAGAATCCACCGGTGGAGTTGGGCATAACTTGCTTTTTGGGCATAACTTGCAAGTTTATCGCCGCTCATCATCCACGACTCCCGCTGAACGCGTACCGCTACTTTGAAGTTTGTTTTTCGCGCTACTTCGTACGGCACTACGTTGCCTGGCGGACGGACATGTGACTAACATACCACTCTTGAACCCCGATCCTTCCGCCAGGCAACGTAGTGCCGTACAACAGCGGAACACACAAAACAAATCGTCTTACGATATGACAAAAATCACGGACAATCCATAGAAAAGCCGCACCTGACTAAAAGCCGCAGGGTTCAAAGCTTGTGCAAAAAGTAGCGGCTTATAGCCCGACATTTACGGTAAGTAATTTAATACCGGCTTATTTCACAGTTGGTCGTATGACTAGAATAGAATAGAATTAGAATAGAATTCAACTTTATTGTCATTGCACATGTCACAAGTACAAGGCAACGAAAGGCAGTTTGCATCCATCCAGAAAGTGCTTTAGCAATAATATAGATATGTTACAAAAATTATAGGTATGTTACAATGTGCACGGTATGAAGGTATGTTACGAATATGCTGTAACTATAAGTATGTACAGGCTGTAGTGAGTGTACAAGCTATGTACAGGCTATGAACAGGATATAGATATGAAAACTTTACGGAAATATGAACTATACAAGTTATAAACAGTTGTAGAACTAGTTGTAGAACATACTGTGCATGTTCAGTCCATGAGTTTAACGTGGGTCAGATGTCAGGAGGCAGAGTTCAGGAGCCTGACAGCTGTAGGGAAGAAGTGTTCCGGTACCTGGTGGTCTTAGTCCGGAGGCTCCTGTAGCGCCTCCCAGAGGGCAGGAGGGTGAAGAGTCCATGTGATGGGTGACTGGGGTCTTTGATGATTTTCCCAGCCCTTTTCAGACACCGCTTCCTGTAGATGTCTTTATGGCAGGAAGTGGTGCTCCGGCGATGCGCTGGGCAGTTTTCACGACCCTCTGCAACGCCTTCCGGTCCGAGGCAGAGCAGTTCCCGTACCAGACTGTTATACAGTTGGTCAGGATGCTCTCGATGGTGCAGCGATAGAAGTTCACCAGGATGTCTGAGGACAGGTGGTTCTTCCTCAGAGTCCTCAAGAAGAAGAGGCGCTGGTGAGCCTTCTTGACCAGCTTGGAGCAGTTGGTTGTCCAGATGAGATCCTTGTGTATGTGGATTCCTACATACACATATACACTTATTCTGTTCACTTCACCCAGTATCCACTTAAAATCTGTATTCAGAACATGACATCTTTCCTGCAAGTTGGATGAGTGTAGCGAAAGTTTACGCTCTCTTTACAATAGAGTGCTGTTACAGAGACTACTCTTTGTGCATTAATCATGCCCATATTATATAATATATCTATTTCAAAGCTTATATGAGGGTCCACTGAGAATTTCCAACAAAAGTCAAGCATGGCTCAGGATACTGATCATTATACTACTGTATCATCCCTGTTGTACACCTGAAAACAGACCATATCTGCTAGCAGCTCGTGTTACCCAACAATTCCAGCAAAGCCTTGAAATAGAAATTCTACATGGCTTTGAGTGATCAAAGCTGCAACACTGACACTTTACCGTTATTCTCTGGAATACAGATGATGTGACGTGATTCATCGTGACTCAGACAATTCAACAGAAAGGTAGCCGCACCTTTCCACACAGTATGCTTTGTCCATAGATGCCTTCACTCTCTCTTTCTCTTACCCTCTTCATGCATTCTGCACTTTCTCTCAAAGGTTAATAGACACAGGTTTGGTGCTCTAGGCGCTGCTCGTCTCACCCATTATTCCAAATGTCAGCTGTGTAAATGATCAGCGGCGTCCTTGTCATCACATATTATCTGGGTAATTGCCCTCTGATAACCGTATTTGTTTTGATGCAGTATTCATACATTGATAGCCTTCCCTGTGATCGTTATAAAAACATGCTCCCCGTTCACCTTTGACTTCTAGATGAATGCAAAACATAAACATAACATGATGGATCTGTCTTCAGTGCTGTTACCAGCAAATAATGTCTGTTTTTTGACAGCTTTGGTAGTTATTCGAGGATGTTTGTGTAATATCAGCCGCGTGCATCCATCCACATATTTAGTGTATCTACAGAAGCAGCTGTGTTGGCTCTTTAATAATATAGTGGGGAAGTTTAAGCAGTTTTGGTCAATGAGCAAACCGCTGATCTACATAGGTTTGTACTGTAATCCAAATGACTAACAGATCCACTCAGCTGCTGCTTGGGTTTCTTCAGTATATACGATCTAAACTGAAGTAAGATCATTTTCCTGCATTTTAATCAGACTTTCCTCTCTACAGTAGTAAATCTGTTACACACTTGTGGGAACAAAAGGTACACAAAAGGCCAAAACAGTATTGGCCCATAATTATCATTAAGAGCATTTTAAAAGGGGATTCGTGATTGACTTTGCAGTTTATTCGACATTAAAGATAACTAGAAGCTGGCAGAAAGAATCTGAATGGGAGAAAAATAAAAATTCATATAAGGAAAAATAAGAAAGGACGAGAGAAATGAAAGCGTGTGGCCTCGTGCTCTGAACTTAAAGTGTTAGTATAGGGAGCAGGCAAATGGCCTGTCAGAGTACTACTGTGGAAATATTGTATGTAGACAGAAAAACTGTCACAGAGAGGCACTCAGTGTTGAGTGTTGGCATAGAGAAAAGATTTCAAACACTGTATTTCTTACGTGCACAATGAACTTTTCTACGTGTCTTATGTCCCGTCATGGCTGCCCCGCCATGAACCTGGTTCTGCTAGAGGTTTCTTCCTGTTAGAAGGGAGTTTTTCCTCCCCACTGTCGCCACATGTTTCCTCATAGGGGGGCGATCTGATTCTGAGGTTTTCGTCCCGTTATTGTAGGATCTTTTGTGATTTCGCACTAGATAATTAAAACTGAATTTAATTGAATTAAAAAAGTACTTTAGACCCCGTCAACCTTTCTCGTGTTCATATCTAGGACTCAGTGTTTGTTTTCATTAATGTTTTTCCCCACTTACATGGATTCTTTGTGTCACCTAACACAAATAAATTAATCATTCTTAATTTTCACGCAGATGTGTTATCGGTGCTTCAGACCTATTTCAGAAAACCAAATCTCCTTAGAATCTCCTTTTCTATTGTTATCAATGAAAGTGGCTACAGAGAGACGTGAGAGCAGACACTCTGCAAACACTCATACGTGTAACCACAGGCTAATGTTTGTTTCCACTTTTGTGCGGAAGATATAAAGCTTAATTTAAATGGTTGTGACTTGCTGTAATCTATCAGAATTGTCTTGTGTTTATAGCTTTTTCGCCATCTAATCAAAACTCCAATGATAAAATCAAATTAATGATGTTATAGATTATTATTTTATATTATTAAGTGTCCATGCACTTGCCTCGCACGAAACCCTGCTTCTTTTAATGTTCTTTATACAAATGAATCATTCTTGAAAACTCATGAAACTTTACACGTGTCAGAAACTATTGAAAAAGTTCATATTTTATGGGTCATGGACATGGATGGTTTATATGGGTTCTAGTATTGTTGTTAAAGTATTCAGTATGCACATGTACCACCACAAGACTTAGTTGGAGCCATTCTCTAAACCTAACAGGAAGCCTGCTATTTTTATTTTATCAAGCACTTTTATTGCATTTTTTTCAATTTCCAGGTTTATACTTAAACTTTTATATAATTATTTACAGCCACATGATACTCAGTTTGTCTTATCTAAATAGCCTTTAATATTGAGTTAGACGTGCTGCCAAAAGGGAGTCAGTCTTATTACACAAGCATTAGCTGATTTTCACATGTGCTCTTTGACATATGGTATACAGCAGGCACTGAGTGGAAACGGGAAGTGATATCCATTTGTTTGTGCGAAATCCTGCAACATTCCACGTCTGAAGACATACAAGCATACACTGACAAGCACAGAAGTTCAAGGGCCTGTTCATTCCTTTAATTTAATTACATTAGAGTATCTTTGACGTTTCTCCGGCTTCGTTCCTGCCTCAGAATAGCTGTCTGTTAGTTATTGTTGTTATATTTAGAGTGTGATGTATTTTTATTTAATACCAGGTTTTTCCATGTGTAAATATAGAGCAGTGACTCCCGTGCTGATTAATTCCTGAAACTCTCCAAAGCTTTTCCATGCTGCTGTCCTTAACCACGTCCACCCATCTCTGCGTCGCTGTGGAGAAGCCAGCGTTGAGGGAGTCCTCAATCAGCTGGTCCTGGAGCACCTGCAGCTTGCTCCTCTGCAGTGGGGTGAGTCTCTTTTGTGTGCATGCTTGCATTTGTCTTCCTGCGAGATTAATGGTTGTGCTCACACGCCACACCCACAGTTGAATGTTTGTGAACTCCAGCTACTGGAAATGTGCAACATTATGACTAAAGCTCTACGTGGATTTTATTTTACGTCTTTGAGCATGTTTGTCTTCCAGTTACGGTTATTTTGGTGGTTCCACGACCATCTCTCACTTGTCAGTTAGTGCTTAAACCTCCAGAACTGGTCTCAAGTCATGTTTTTTATTTGCATTTGTAATGGGCCACAAGCTATTTTGGAGAAGTGTAGACAGCAGCTTGGGAAATGTGTGAATCACCGGGGACTCACAGAATTTGTAGGAGCACTTTTCAGTCTCACCATCTGTGATCATCCTCTAAAATCACTTTTGATTTACTGCCGGTGTTTGTTTTCTGAGATTCCTGGCCTCTCTTCGGGCCCTGCCAGCATTTTGATTAGTCAGCTGGGGCTGTCCTCCTTTTGCAAAGAGAAAGCAATCTGCGAAATGAAGCGACACAGCAGATCAAGCATGGAAATGTAAGAATCTGTTGAGACAGAAATGGAGGAATCAGGAGCAACATTCGCTGGATGTTTTGGCATTTGACATGCACTTTCTTCAAATACTTTCCAGAGAAAAGCTGATGTTCTGTTTCATGTGTGCATTCTTATTGCAGACATAACTGTTAATCCCTCATGTCTTCATTTCTGCAAAAGTAGTTATGCAGCTCAGACCCGGGCCTTTGCGAGGATTGCTTGTTGTGAGCCAGATAATTTGCCTCAGCCCATTAGGATGCCTTTATCAGGGTTGCCAAGGCTATCACAGGCTCAATTATGGGTATAGTTCAACGATTTCCCCAATGTCTAAAATCATTAGTCCAGTTGGATGCTTGAAATGTCTTTGCTCTCCAAGCCTCACACTAGTAAAATAGCTGTAGGTGAATGCATCTTTAATTTCAAACATTCTGATTACACTTGTGTTTAATTCCCACAGCGTCTATGGAGAACTGTTTTGTTTGCCTTGCTGTGTTGTCACTATACAAAGGTAACTCGTTCCTGACGTGATAGATGACCAAAGAGCCTAAATGAAGCTCAACGCTTAAGTAACGTATTATGTTAATGCTGTTAATATAGAATCATTCCAGAATTTCAGTCTAATAATTTTACTCTTTTTTTTTTCTTTGTCTCTTTTGGTTTGTGTGACACACTCTTATGTTTTCTAAGATTGATGCAGAAGCTGCTGCAGATATAATTTCACTGTCTGTTAGAAATGGCATGCATAGATTATTACAGCGCTGATGTGAAATGGCTGCATGAGATTTGTGCTGTTTGGAAATCAAATTATTTTCTGCTCCTTAATAGTCTTGATGAGTGCATAAAGAATACACGTTACATCTCAGCATACGTCTCTGAACCATCAGCATGTAATTTTAGCAAATTTAAAGGGTGTTAGCTGTCAATGATAAACATCTCAAAGTGCTTAAGTGTGCCAAAGGAGTCATTTACTTCCCAGTGCCACCCCAGGTCTGTTTTATGGCATTTTCCAGTCATGTGGAACAGTGTTTTCCCCCCTCATTCGTATCACACTCTACAGTAAAACAGTTTGTGTCATTCATATCAGATTCTAGGATTTCCACTTGGCCTCGCTCAAGATGGCAGGCTTCATCTTTGCTTTAACCTTCATTTGTGGATGGCATAGCAAACTGTGTTCACAGGCATGAGTGGAAATGTTCCCGAGCCCATTTACTCAAGTATTTGCAAAATACTTGAGTATACTATCGAATTGAAAATGAGCTGATATTAAACCTATGTTTTAAAAAAATAAATATAGAAATAGTAACATGTCTCAGTTTAGATTCAGTGTGATTTCTATTGTGGAAAAATAAGGGTTTATGAGATTTGAAAATCATTCTGCCTTTTACATTTTATACAGCATCATAGTTTTGGGAAAATATCTTTTTCCCTTGGCCAAGATCTGCTTAGATAAAAGATGAATAATTACTGCAGGGCGATGCAGATGGGATGTTGAGCCGGGGCAGAGTGTGTGGCTGGACGCGTGGAGAGCCGGGTGGGTTGCTGGCTGCGCAAGAGTAGCAGAGGAAGTGTAGCTGAACCGAGCAGAGAGTCCAGAGTAAATAAATAAAGAGTGACATCCGGAGCAGAGCCTTAGGCCTGGGGAGAGCAATGTGAGCGCTGGATGACAGGGAGGCTGCAGGTCTGATGAACCGGAGGCAAATTAAATTCAGTCGTTTCACTTTTGCAATACTTAGTTCAATAAAACGTTTTTGTCGTAGCAAACTGTCTGTTTCACAGTGCATGCTTTATCTTAGTGTAACTAGTACCACGTTATCCAAAATTTTTCCATAATAATGTTCTTCTACAATAATTCATCTTATTTTCTGATGTGTAATGACAAATGTTCAATCATTTGCAAAACTAAACTGTAATCTTAAAACCTTATATTGCACTGATAATAAAAAAAATAGATGCTTATTCAATAAAGGACTTGTTTGTTGTTCCTGCTGCTGTTGCAGGACGGGGTCAGATGCCCACTGTGCTCTCAGGCCTGTGGAAAGTCGTCACGTTCAAACTGGATATGAACTCCATTCACCTTACTGTAACCATCTGTTACAGCTGGTGTCCTATTAGTATATCATTAAAACCACTCATCCACAGTTTAGTTAGCATACCTACTCATTTAATGCTGTTGATTGTTCTACTTCTAACAGTGGAGTCCACAGTCTATCATTTTCATTTTCAATCAACACTTCAAACACATCCAACTTTTTTATTCATGATTCTAGCTGGCTGTTTGCACTGCTTATGCATTACCTAACAGCTGCTAGTCTTACTTTCTATTAATAATTTACAAATTTGTATTGATAATTTAATGTTTTCAACTACTTATTCATACTTTTTTTCTCTTGAACTCTTCAGGTCGATTTAATTCTTAAAGTAAATTCTGTTTGTTTGTTTTTCATGTTATTTTTCAGGTACTCTGTCCACCCATCCTCCAGGCAGCGCAGGGCTGTAGTACTAAGTCGAGCTTAACATGTAACCACATTACATCCACTCAGCTGGTGTCAGAAATTTGTCATGTGTCACTAACTGTATGTCATCATAGCTGTTTGTAGTGAAACACAATATATTAAAAACTTAAACTGTGTAAATGCTTTTTAGTTACACGTTCTTGGCCTTAAGCTGGAGAAACAGGCATCTCTGCCTGTGCTTAACCAATTATGAGGCATGAGAAACTTGATCCTCTATGATTTGCTTCTATAGAAACCCTATGAATATTTAATCACACAGGTTCAAGAGAACTTGGAAAGTGCCAGAATCAGTTTTATGGCTTTGTGTTTGTTAATAGTCTCATTACTATTATTGATTGGAGAGCAAACAGAGGCCATTAGTAAATGATTCTACCTCAGGGCAGAATCAGCCCCACAGTCCCATCGGCAGACTTGCAATAAGATCATATATGATCAAATTCACTGCGTTATCACAAATATGAAAGTCTTTTTTTTTTTTTTTTTAATTAGTAAAACATCGTTTTGTTAGTGCTGAATTTCATTTTGCCGAGGTTCAGAAAAATGGCTCTAATTCACTGAGTGGGCGAGAAATTAAAGCGGATTACTTTTGTGTTTCTGTGGTAAACCTTTGCTGACAACAAAACATCAAGTGAAAAGACATTATGCAATGAACACTAGATTAGAGAGCTGCGCTCGTTTAAACTGTTCTGTCTGCCCTAAAATATAGTACGTGGAAAGAGTCGACAACTTTTACATCATCTCCACAAGTTTGATTTCACAGAAGCTATAATTCCTGACCTGCTGCTGTTGGGTTTTTATTTGTTTAAGAGAAGTATGAATATAGTGCTGTGACTTCAGTATACCAGACGTATTTACAATATAATTTAAGGCCATGTTGTTACAGATGAGGAAAAACCTTTATGACAGATTATATCATAGCTTATTCCTAGAATAGCTGCACTTGGCGCTATACGAGTCTGGATTGATACGTTTCTCTTTGCCTGAGTTTGAGCCCTAATTAAAAAAAAGTCCTCTGACTTTCGCTGCTCTTCATAGTCCTGTAATTTTCAGCTCCAGCAGTCCGCCAGTCTGTTACAGATCCTGAAAAGCAAGTCTAAACTATATATGTTGACCGTGGATTTGGAAGCACTGTTGAAATTGTGACACGGCTTCACAAACAGTCTAAATGTCAGCAGGGCAGTCTTGGAGATTCTCAGCTATTGTTTTTCACAAGGCTGCTGGCTGACTGGTTTAATTATCTGTGACAAAATTTTATTGCACTCCCAAAACCCATAAGGAGTACTTGTCATCCTTAGAATTGGAGGGAGGACGTTTGACGGGAGGCTGTTAGATCACATTTTTCAGAGGAAAGATTTTACTCAGCACAAATCACACCCCACTTTTTAAAATCTCCTTTCTAATACTGTGTGTAATAGACAGGACATAGCTGAGCTGAGAAAGCAGGGAATTGAATTTGGTGCTGCCAAAACGGACAAGAAGTTTACGTGAACATGCCCAGATTTTCAACATCGATGACTTCAGAGAATGATTTTGTCTCATTGCTGACCAAAAGCTTATCAAAATTCTTTCATAGTAGTTAAAAAAAATACTGTGGCGTTTTCGTTTAAATGAACAAAGTCACACTTGCATATGAAAACAGTATGTGAATTGGTGCTGTGCTGCATTTTAAACATGTAGGATTTTTCCCGAACATAAACGTGTTCAGAGAGGGTCCGGAGCACGTGTGACCCTAAACTGGAAAAGCAGAAGAAAATTCACGGATGGATGAATACAAATGTTCATATTTACTGAAAGTAGAAGCATTTGAACAGTTTAACACGCCGTAGTGACTTTAACACGAAACCAACCCGCCACACAGGCCCTTCATAGTTACACAGCCGGCCATTCTGTAAAGCCTCATTGATTATAGCATCTCAGCTGTCAGTTTGATTAAAGGTAAAGTGGTGCAACTTGTGATGGGAGTCAGCTTAATGGAGTGTTGTTAAATAAACATTGACCTGGCCAATCAAGATAAGATACCTTTATTAGTCATGTGCAGACTGTTCTCAAACTGATCTCCCTGTTGGAGCTCAGTCTGGGGGGAGTTATTTTTTTCTCCTCATCTTTCCTCATGTTGTGCAGTTTCCATTGCTATACCTCTCTGACCTGTCTTCCCCATGTGATGTTTTTGTGTAATGCATGTATGGTCGGAGGGTAAGATGGCGCCGCCATTGTGTGCAATAGGTCAGCAGCCTTAACATGAAATTTCCCCTTGTGGGACTAATAAAGGTATCTTATCAAGACGGAGCTGTGTGAGGCTGTGACACCAGCTGGGTGGATGATGATACTGTACACAGAGGGGGCAGCAGGTTTATATCAGACAAGAAGGACCCTGACATGTGTAGGATGGGACTGATAGTTTAATTGATCTATAAGCAATCATCTCTGTACTTTGTAAATGAGAGCACATGTTATACACACACGTGTCAAGTCACTTACAAAAGCTATTTACTGTTATCCTATTCCTGGATAAAAATCTGACTCCATAATTTTGAAGTTGAATTATGTAGTTATAGACAGTTGATGATTTTCAGCATTCGGTGTGTTGAGCGTTGTTACCGTGCAGCGACGTGGAAAACTCGGAGCCTGAGCGCGGACTTTGTACCCGTTCCTCCCCCCACCTCACTACGCCACCAGGAAACCATTTCAGTGGAATACAAATGCAGCCATGAATGGAAAGACAAATGTTTAGTCTAGCAGAGGGATGGAAAGCGAATGGTGGAGGCCACGCTGTAAAAGGCGAAGAAATAATTTAATAAGACAGCACTTCTGAAACGACTGACACTCCTTTTTTCTCCCCCCAGTACCCTCCGCATCCACAGAAAGACATTTGGAGCAGTCACAGGCGGTGGCTTTTCAACACACACAGGGGATGGGGGGTGGGGTGGGGGGGGGTGCCTCATGGAATAATGTGGCTTTAAGCGATTGTCAGAAGCTCATCTGCCGTAAGTGCTGCAGGTTTGACAAATGATGCTGCCAAACAGCCCAGACTCACCTAACGCTGAAGTCCTGTTGCAGTGACGATGATTAGAGGAGCTGACCTGAGAGAGAGGAAAGAGGCGAATGCATGCATGACTAAAATGAAAGAGAAGTGCTCTGACTGCACCTGTAGCTGCTAATATGTCGCATCTGTGAGCACATCAATTTCAGGCTCCTCTGCGGTTTTCAGCACAGCAGTTATGGGGCCGGTGGGAGATGGCAGAAAGCCTTCAGTCTGTGACAAGTTCCTAGAAATGCAAACACATCTACTGGGTGTTGGGCACATCTCTGTTTTTATTTCAGATATAACTGAACCTCGTGTGCAAACTTGTGCACCATGATTAGGTTTAGATCTAGTTAAACATCTGCCCTTCTTTTATGTTTATGTAATATATATTAATATGTAAATGCTTATAATAAACGCGGCTAAAGTTTCAAAAAGCGAGTTAATCATAAGTCATCTGTATGAACCAGAAGCTCAAATTTCAGACTGCTCTAATTTTTTCCCAGTCTGGCTGTGGATGATGCCATTGACAGCAGATCTCCCTATATGGTTATCTCAGGCACACAGCTCCAGCTGTGACCACAGACAACCACACTACCTGCTTTTTAAACTTTCAATTCCTGGGGGGCAGTGAATTAGGAGAAAGTTGGTTTGGAGGTAAAGTGAGGAGAGATAAAAGAGCCTGTTTCTGACAATGAATGAACTGAGGCGCTGCACTAAGATGAAGTATAAGAAAAATAAGGATTATTTTGAACTGTCACTCATTGGAAAGCTATTCTAGTTAAACCTTTTAAATGTGTTTGCTTGAAAGGCAAACGTTTTGCTTGTTTGTAACCTAATACGCAAGAAAACAGAAATTTCATGTAAATGATAAATATTTTAATAATAATACGACTTTACATTATTTAACTGAAGACTTTCCCCAAAGTGGCTAACTATGCAGCATCTATCCATCCTCTTCCACTTATCCAATTCAGGGTCACAGGGGGGCTGGAGCTCCCGGTTACCATAGCTACGCAGGGCTAACACACAAAGACAGACAACCATTTAAACTCATATTCACACATATTAACTGGTAGAATCACCATCACCAGTTAAGCAACACACAAGCCCAAAACCAAATATATCAAAATGTTATGTTTTTGTATCTCCTTGAATGGATTTTCGATCTACCAGTGCAGGTCAAATAAAGAAAGTGTTAACAGTAAAACGGCACAGACGCGATCATATTTGGTGCACAAAAAGTCCTACGACAGAGTACCTTGAGAAGTTGTCTCTTGACATAGGCACAAATTTTGAAATGTGGTGGCACGGTGCTGTAGTGGTTAGCACTGTTACCGCACTGGCTGCAGCCACTCTGTGTGGATTTTCCACATTCTCCCCGAGCTTTCCCCTGGGCTTCCTCCAGCTATTTTGGCATCCTCCCACAGTCCACCTGTTATATTAATGGGTAATTCTAAATAAGCCATTAATGTGAGGTAGTTTAAGTGTTTGAGGTGTGTGGAATAAAGTGCTGTATGATTGTGACATTGCTATATAAAAACAAGCACGTTACCTTTTCACCTACAAGCACAGACACCCACAACATAACTAAATAATCTAAAATAAATCCAGCCATCCATTCTCTTCCGCTTGTACTGATCAGGGTCACTATCTCAGCTTCCATACTGTGAAGGCATGGAATATCAACAGTATGTAAAGGTTAAATGACTCAGTCTTACATGAACATGCCCTGTTCTGCATCTAATACTCATACAGTTATTTGATTAACTGATTCAGGGATACTTCCACCTTTTTTTCCACTATCACAGGCTGTTTAGTGTTTACAAGTTAGCAATATGCTTACTTGCTTTACTTACTGCTGTCAGAAATGTATAAAGCATTTTTGCTCTATATTAAGCTACATCAAATCTTGACTGCATTAGTACTTACTAGCATGAAGTCGTGTTTGTCTCTGGTTGTTTTTATTCTGTTACATTTTACTTAAAGTTGCTAGAATCCAAAGTTGAATGAAGGGCAGCAGCGCTAGACGGCTTCACAAATCATAATCAGCCTGTTGCATTCTGGCTAACACACACACACACACACACTATGTTTTGAGCATGCAAAAAGAATACATGGAATAAAAGCTTAGTGCTTCGATTTTAATTCTAATAATTAATTTTAATTGACTCAGCAAATGGTTTATTACAGTCACACAACTGAAAAGACTGGAAAAAGTATTCAATGTGAAACAGAGGAATTAATCACATACTCACATGGGTGTTCCTCCCTTCAAAGTTTAGTATTTTTTACTTGATGAATAAGTTAATCAGTTAAACTGCCGTACAAATTAGCATCAATTAATGTTTTTGGACAAACAAGCGTGTAATGAATGTACTGTGTTGGTCTTTAGCCTGATGTGTTTTGCGTTTAGAAAATCATTAAAAGTTATAATTACATGAAATAATCGAGAATAAAGACTTGTTGGAGGAATTTGTATTTGTAGTTGTTTAGAGCTGTTCAGTTGTTGGATTTTTCTGCAGCAGCAGAAAAGGAAGGCGAGTAAGTTGTAGCCGGTGTGACGTCAGCCACTTATTAGTGAACATTACTTACCCAGTGACTCAGGAGGTGGAATCTGCTGATCCAAAGATTGGTGGTTTGATACCTGGTTCCTTGGTCCATATGTTAAAGCGTCCTTTGGCAGGATGCAATACTGAACCCCAGCTGCCTCTGATGCATTCATCAGAGTGTGAGTTCTTAAAGGTACACAGTAAAGCTCTGTATTAATGTGCCTATGAATGAATGGTTGTGGCTTACTGGAAAAACTTTTCAAAAATGAGATTTTAATCTGTAAACCTTCAGGAAAATCTACTCGTATTCTTCTATATCTGCTAGGACATAAACACAAACACACACCTTACCAGCCTCCATCTACTGGAGTGCAAGTAGCCTTAAATTTGCTGCAGGTGTGGCCCATTTAGCTGACTGATGGGTGCTGTGAGGAGGACTGAGTTGGCAGAGCCTGATTTATCTGCTTGTTTCTTTTTTAGCTCTGTCAGTCAGCCATCCTAAAGATCTCCAACTGAAGCCAGAGAGAGATATGGGACCATTCACACTTCTTTTGCAAGTCTCCTGGCTAGTCTGCGTGATTTACAGAGGCAGCCCTGACTCAGATGGACTAAGATGGATGTGTGGATGGAAACAAAGAGAGTCATATTTGCAGTGGAGGGGAAATCACGGGGTAGCTTAACAGGAAAGGCTTCAACTGATTCTTCTTCCCGGTTAGCCTGAGCAAGGGGATCTGACAGGAAGAGTCAGTTGCTTTTCAGCTCATCATTTAACCCATTATGAACGTGAATAATGATTTCTGCGCATTGTGTCATGTAGGATTACCATAACACAACACTGAGTAACAAAGCATTGTTAATACATTTTTACCACATTAGGAGGAGGCATGAAAGGATCATTTGTTCTACTTTGGCTGAAATCACCAGTCTTATCCTATCACCCTGGTAGCTTTAATGTGGAAATGAGAGCAAAGCGTAAACCAGCCCACTCTGCGATTCCCTATCTAGCCTTTCCTTTTTCTCTCCGGCCCTGTATGGATCCACAGTTAGCACATTTAACGGGCTTGGAGCGTCTGTTTATGGGGTATTTATCATGGCTACAGAACAATCCGGGCTGTCAGTGCGTCAGTTTGGGTGAGCGGTGGAAATAAATCAAAACTCCCCCGGCTTGCCACAGATAGCACACTACACACTCGCCCATTCATTTAGACTGCTGGGATGGGAGGAAAGAGTAGGAGAAATAAAAGTTTAGTAAAATTATATAGATGCAGCTAAAGTAAAGGTTTGAATTGAAGTTGTGGAGATCAATTTGGGGAGGTTTCGTCACAGTGTCCAGAAAAAACGTGCTCCATTTGAGCTCATTATTTGTGTTGTATAATTGTAACTAATCCAGTGTTTCTTTTGCATTAGCTTAGTTCTCACTGTTTTCCAAATGTATTTTCGGCCTAAACCTGTTTCTCTTTCCCAGTCTTATATCAAATAAAACCACCTCCCTTATTGATTTCTTTAGAGGAAACAAGAGTATCCCCAACGGCTGTCTTTTCATTCCTCAAAGACAGATTACCTGACATTTCTAAATGCAACCAAGTCCAACCAATGTTCCTACACTTATTTCTGCTAAAAGGAGGAACGTTGTAGCACAGTTACTAAACTTTCCTCCATAAACCTTTAACTGTGGGAAATACTAACAAACATCTGATTGTGTGTCTTTAATGGAGACATACTTTTACTTGGGTCAATACAGAGTTAGTTAACTTTGATTTCGGGCAGTTTCTTTCACAAACTAGGCAGCAGCTTATCTTGTAGCCAGTGCTTGACTGCAGACCTTTTTCTGCTCGCTTGTGATGCTGAACCAAGGTGCTCGGTGTATCGAAAATAATGTGTAGCTTGAAATAGACACACTGATAAGCCTGGAGAGTTGAAATCATTTTCATGAGAATAAGAGGATAGATGGAAGTTAAAAGTACAATGTGTAAAAGCTCTACACTCGTACCCCTCCAAATTCACGTGCATATTGTAATCCAAGCTACTGTGGCTACTGCAGGGCAAACAAACAGTAGCCTTTCATCTGTAATGAGTGTAGGCTGTCAGTCCACTGTTTACCTCAGCTGTCAATACGTGTCCTCGTCTATTTCCCCTGGTTGGCTGTAAAACTTGGAAAGGAGTCTTCTGTCTGATGACAGCAATACTGAGATGAGCTGCAGAGGATATCCTGGGCTTTTTTTTTTTTTGTCCCATTTGGATCTTTAGCCATCAGAATTGTTGTCTTAAGGCCAAGAAAGATGCCAAGCGGATCATCGTGGCCTTGCCATATTGGACCATTTGATTGACCTTTATTGTAATTATGTATGCACAACCAAATACTCGGCACTCACCCAACGTGTAGACAGACACAAATAGACACTGCACAGACAGTCGCACTCCCCAAACATACTCTATATCCCAGTTACAGGTACCCCCGCCCCCAGAGGGGCAAGCCGCACCTAAACCCAGGAGATGTAACCCTTCTCTCTGGAGTGGAGGCAAGCGGACCACCTCCTTATCTGCAGTAGCAGGGAGGCCCCGCATCCCAGACCATATCCTGGGCTTTTCTATTACTAAGCACTGGTGTTTTTGCTGCTGTTAGTCTTTAAAGCGAATCTGTCATTATTGGACTGGGATACTCAGCAAATACATTCTATGTACAGTCTCTATTTTTAGAGACTCTTACTCTATTTTCTTTTCTTTTTAGGACATTTGAGCCTAACATTAGCTGGCAGAATGAATGCTTGTTTAGCTTGTTTGTTGTTAGGTGTCCAGAGATGGGAGAGTCGCAATACTGGGAATAAATACGCATGTGTATGCACATTTTCACTTGTTAGAGCCCTGACTTCAGTTCAGGAGTGGAGTCTTACGGTGAGGAGGAAGAAAATGAGGTGAAAATCAGGAGGAGAGAGAGCAGTGATGGAAGAAGCAAAAGACATTAGGTGAATATGATAATGAAAAAATAGACATGTACAGATATTAAATGGTAATATATAGTTTGAAAGAGCCATTTGTGATCTTTAAATGAAGAGTAGCTTATAAGGTGTATGTATGTGGCTCATAAAACATGATTAGGCGGAACCACGATGCCCATCTTGTATTCAAGAGGAACATGGCAGCTTCCACAAACCGGCACTTGCTCTTATGTATTTGAAATGGATTATTTTAAGTTTATGCAAACACATCAATTTATTTGAAAATTACACTCTAGTCAGTGTGTGTTTAAGAGTACAACACTTTTCAATTAAATAACCTTTAAAAAAGTCTTGATTGCCCCTTGAAAGATCGTAAAATCAATTAGATTCATATTAAAAGGTAAATTTATCCAGTTTAAAATCAATCGTAACTATTCAGTTACTGTTTGATTTAAAGGTTGGATCATTTAATTAATATTATAGTTGATTTTGTTCTCTGTATTATTTTTACTTTAGTTGTGTGTCTGTAAGGAAAAACATCCAATACAAGTCATTTACACCAAGTCTGTCCAGTTAGGAATCATCATTTTCACTTGTTTTGGTGCAAATCAAAGTGACAACAATCAGCAGAGAGAAACTACGGGTATCTATATAATTTATATCATAAATACCATCTGAAGTATTTTAATCACTGTGGCACCGAGTCATCTCTTCCGTGCATGAGCCAAGTTTGCACATTGAGCACCCTGGATAATAAAGACTTTAGTTTGATGGTCGCTTTGAATGTTATGTATAGAGCACGTGTGTGTTTGTCAGTAAAATTAGAGAGGAATAAACTATGAGATGATTGCACATAATAAGCAGTTTATATATAGGGTATTAATTGCATTGACTGAGCTATACTAACAATCTCACAATATGTCTTTTTCTTATTTAAAGGCATTGAATATATTAATAATCTGATATGAAATTCTGTCTCGATATATATCGAGAAACTTGCCTGCTTCTTGGTGATGTGGCCGCCTCGGACTCGGAGTTTGCTGGGTTCGAGCTGGGCCCAGTGCACAAGCATTTTTGTCTTTAAACATAATTCTTGGACATGTGCCCAGCCCGCCGTTCTTTTTGGCGATGGTGGTAGACGACATAGCCCGTCAGTGAGAGAGAAGTCGCTCTACTGCATCATCTGTCACTATCGATCCTCCTCATTGATGCTCTGATGCCACAGAGATGTAATCAGATCTTTTCTCACATGAATGGAGTAGCTTTGCTTTTTTTCCCTCCTGATTTCAGTGTGTGGATGCCTCAGATCTGTTTCAAAAATTAAATGAATAATGGAAAGTATAGAAATTTGTCTGATGTTTGTATCATTTGACCTTCATCATGTGAACTATATAAGGCTTAGCTAACTGGAATGTGGACAGGCATTGTATTTTTCTGCTGCAGCTGCGCATCAAAATAAGTCAAGTTTCTAATGATTGTTTATGATTCAGAGGGCAGTGCAGTGGTTAGCACGGTCACTCAGCCATCAGTCAGCTGGGGTCTTTGTGTGTTTGCATGTTCTCCCTGTGATTGGATGGGATCTCTCTGGGTATCTTAGTCTTCTTCACACAGTTCTAAGACATTTATTTATTATATTTGTTTATTTTAAATTAGCTGGAGGCGTGAGCGTGAATAAGTGTTAATTTAATTTGATACCAGTACCTCATTCCTTCTGTGTTTGCTTTGTCTGCCATTGCTGAAAGGATCTCAAGTCCCACCGCTGCCAGTTTATACCTTCTGCTCTCACACAGTATGGATTTTCCTTTCCTTGGATAAGGCTGCTAGGAAGCAGTTCATCTATCATGTTTCATTGAGGCTCATCAGATGTTGGTCAGGGATCCACAGGAACAGCAGCGCTGTGGATCCGTGTAACTGAAACTTTTTAGAATGTAATGGACTGATCCAGCTCACACCACTGACAGGTTTCTGGCCCTGACACGTACCGGCCGTGGCTGTAACCGAACACCTGCTGAGAACCGCTGAGCATACTGTTATCCTGTCATTGCCCTCTGACCTGGAATGCAAACTGTATCTTCCAGAGCAAGCAGTGTGTGTGCACAGAGCTTGCAGCTTGCAAAAATGATGTGCCTGGGTGACAGCATATTATGAGGAGACTTGGAGGGCTGTACAACATCACTGCAGCACCCTACTTTGCTCGGAAAGCACAGGTGGTCCATTTTTGTAAACAATTGAAAAGATCGTAGCATCACATAATCTCACTTGCCCTTTAAAACTCTTTTCTTCGGTCTCATACACCCTTACATACAAATCCAAAACACTTTGACACTGAGTTGAAACGCTAATGTTGCTACCTCTGATAATGCCGCTGCTATGGCTGGTTAATGTTTGCTAAGATAAATGCTTTGTAGCACACGAGATCAATTAAAAAGGTAGTGCAGACTACGTGATTAATCATTCTGAAAGACGGACAAGAGTGTTGCCTTTCCACATAACTGCTATCATTGGCTGTTGGCCTAATTGTCACTAATTAATCGCTTTCATAGCTGTCAGGAAGGACACATCAAGACAATTCACAATAGAATGTTAATAAAGTCTAAATGTCCCAGTAGGAAGCAGCTAATTGATACAAACATCTGAACAGCTTAGTGTTTGATTCAAATTGAACTGACCCCATTAAAAATGATTAACTAAGGCAGCTGAGTCACGTTAAGGCATCTGCTTCCAAAATCAGTTAGAATTTGGAGCTGACCAACACTTATTTAAAGCAAGTGTTTTGAATTCTGGTCAGCAGTTTTACCAGAATTTAAATTTCATGTCAGTGTGGTAGCAGCAAACCCATGATTTGGCTTTGAGAAGTGCCATCTCGTATCTCATCATATGTTCTGAATGGGATGTGACACCTTGGTCACAGATCCATTACATGGCCTTTCTCTGAATATCAGAGAGTGCTGACTGAAAGGGGTAATTACAGTGAAGTCTAGGAGAAATAACTGGGTTGTAGACATCGGTGAAATAACCAGCAAAGGCTCATGTCTAGCTCCTGTTACAGTGGGAGCATCTACCACCTCTCCACTCCTGTTGCGGAGTTGCAGTTGATCTAAATGTGTTCACTGGGTCACTAAGACATACATGGGGGGGAAAGATAGATGGAACAGTTTAATGGGCATACAGAGGCAAAGATTCAGTTTAGGGCAGTTAAATGTCTCTTTTGTTAATGCAGTAGAATTTAGACTAGAATTGCGGCGAGTTGTCTCGGTCCACTGTTGTTTAATCAGATCCATCCATCCATTTTCTCGGCTGCTTATTGAATGAGGGTCTCGGTTGGGCCGGTGGCTGTATCGGCTCCACAGGCTAAGCTGCACCATGGACAGCCAGTCTATCACAGGGCTGCTCTAATGTGATTCTTTGTTTTACTATTCTGGCTGCTATATGGGCATTCTCTGAATATTGACTGTAGATGTGTAACAGCACTGTTTGCAAAGTCCCAAAACATCTTTCCGAGCGATCAGCTTAGCTTTTGAACGCAGACGTCAGGAACATTACGTTGTATTCAAAAAGCTAACAGTCGAGACCATAAATCCATCAGGAAAGCATTAATTAGACTAGATTTCTATTCAGGTGGACTTTAAATGAACTAATTGTCCCAGAAAGAGTTAAAGAAAGAGGGATTATTGGTGTAGTAATCAGAGGTTTGAGTACCACGCAGAATGTTATTACTTTGTAAGTGACCTTTGAGCACAGTCTGACCAACACACACATACACACTGTGTTTTTAAAGGCTGAATCTCTTTATGTCATCCTTTTATCCAGCTGGGGTGGCCTTTTGTTCTCCTCTGTCATCAGGACTTGGTATTGTTCTACCCACCTGGTATTTAAAGGCAGCCACAGCCTTGTAATTAGTTCCAGAGATCCCATTTACTAGTCTATTTCCAATAGTGACTTTGTCTGCAAACATAATGCCAAAGTCTTATTCATGGATCACAAAAAGAAGCAACAAATACATGTAACAGGTAACTGGTCTTTTTAGTGTTTTGCAGATTATGGAGCAGGATGGAGTTTCTTTGTTCTCCCCAAAGAAACATGAGCATTTAGACTGTTTCAGAATTTAAAGGTTATCTAGTCACACTGCCAGCATTGTTGTAGGGTATTTGTAGGATTTTTGGTTTGCTTTCGCAGCTCAAAAAATATCTAATACAGTAACTTACACCCCAGAGAGCTCTAAGGTTTTGCACATCTATGCCTGCTAGCTGACTTACCTGAATCAGCTGCACTGGATTGGACTGGGTGATGGTGAGTTTTTAGATTGCCCGTGAGTCATACTAACACTCCTCCATTCGGTTTTGTTCTTTTCAACATAAACTGCACCATTTGTCTTTTTTTATTTTATAATGGAAAGCAAATTAAAGCCCATATTATATGTTAAGCATGCATTGTTCACTTAAGGCATCAGCAAGAGCTAATGTTTCTCTTTGTATAGAAGCCTGTCTGCATAATCTTGAGTGCTGTTTTCCAGTATGTGATTGTTACAGAGGAAGAAAGTAGTCCGTTTTTAACTATTCAAAATACAGACAATACTTCAAAATAAAAAAACTTGTTTATTTGCATAAGTATATTGCACATCAGAGCCCTTCTTCCATTCCATGTTGCTGAAAACTAGGTGAGTGTATGTTTCGTGACCCCTTTGTGAGTGGTTGCTGGGTGACATAGAGCTCCTTGTATTTGCTTTGGTCACGAGCAGGTTACTGTGCTCATACATGGTTTGCATGAAAGATGACACATGTCTGCAAACATTTGCCAACTAACCACCGACTGTAACTAAAACTTGGAAAAGTAACAAACCAGAAAAGTAACAGTTGTCCCTGCTGAAATCAGTACATGTCAAAAGTCGCAGCTTTTACTTTGAAGGCGAACGGTCTCCTTCAGTAAGTCGGCGTCTTCCAAGTAAAGTATGGTGAACGGAAAAATATGCTAGAGGAAAAAAGGTATCACAAAGATGTTGTTGGTATAGCTCCTCTTTAAGGAAGATTTCTACCTACTGCCAGCAGTGTCCAGCAACCACTCGACAGCCAGTTGGGGAACACATGATTTTCCCTAGAAACCTGAGGTTGGCAAGGGGTCACTGACCAATCACTACGTCTGTGTGACTGGGGCTTTAGCAGTTATATTCACAGTGACTGCCAGCAGTCGTTTGCAACTGTCTGGGAATACTAATTTTTTCCTAGCAAGCGGTTGCCAGGGGGTTGCTGACCGGTCTCTTAGATTCTGTGACTGACGCCTTAACTAAATGTAACAATGGCAATGATTGGACTAATTACTCTTTCTGCCATTTTTGATTTAAGACTTCTTAATGTCCGTGAGACTAATGCATAATTTAGTATGGCTAACGATCCTCTCGCCTTTCCCTTCGCCCCAACCTGTCAGAGTAGTTGTCTGCACCTCCTTTAGCTTCATTCTTCTCTAGAGCTCTTCGTGTTTTTGCCTGTTGCTGGTGGATCGCCTGATCTTTGGAGCTCTTTTTTTTTGTAAGGTCTTTACCTTTCTTTTTAAACTTTCTTAAAAAGTCTGCCATTTAACATTGTGCTATATAAATAAAATTGAATTGCTATGCTAACAATGTAAACCAAATGTAATGTTGATGATTGTTACCGTCATAGACGCTCTGGGGGATTATCAAAAACCTCTATTTTCAGTCATTTGATTGAGACCATTCCAGCAGCACATCAGGGGTGCAGAGATGATCGGCAAGGAAGTTTTAAACCCAGCTCAACCTCTGACATCATCTGGTAACGTGCAGTTTTTGCAGGACACGTCCATGCAAGAACACAGTCCAGAGGGATTACATTTTTCAAAGCACGCTGGCACTGTGATCCTCTCTTCTGAGTCGTAAAATACTGCGAGAGCTTGTTAGGACAGACTGTGCTGGTTTTTGGGGGGTTTTGGTGGGTGAGAAGCCTTAAAATTCAAGGATCTGTTGAATTTCCTGCCTTTTTTTCTTTTTCTTTTTCTTTTTTTTTTTTTTTTGAATGAATGCCTGCAGATGTTGGGATATTTCACAGATAAGTGAACTGTCTAAACTGAGCATTTGAGTGCACTAGATAAGTGTGTGCGCATGTACAATATGTGTCTGTGTGTCGATGGATGGGCGAGAGGGAGGGAGCCTGCCGCCTCATCCATTTATCCATTTCTCTCTCCCCACGGGGCCAGTGTTGTGCTAAATAACGGCGTATGCTCACAAAGGTTAAGCAGTGAGTCAGAACCAGTGATGACAGGTTGACCAGAGAGTCTCAGCCAGGCTGCCATGGAGCTTTGTGCAGCAGATGTGACAACCACACACACACACATACAATGTCATTCTCTCAGCTCACTGGGCTTTATTGAATTGTTGTGCTCTGCTTCAGTCCATGTTCTGTAACCATAAATCTTTTCTGTGTTACTTCTCCAGCATACAGACGTCGACTTTGAGATATTAAAGATGGGTTATTCTTTCTGTTTGAAATCACTTTGTTGGCATGTAATGCTGCTGACCAACATAATGCACCAAACATAAGAACTTTTAGTTTGTGAACTGAGAGGATTCGGTTAGTGGATGTAAACAGAACTGCAGGCACTCTACACTTTTTTACTTTTTTTCAATATTGGCCAGGAAAATGTCCCTTTTTAAACGCCCTAATAGCCTCCTGCAAGAGTATTTACTAATTGGTAATAAACTTCTATTTAGAGCGCTGCTTTTGGAGTTTTGCCCTCGCTTTTCTCACTGTAAGCTAGTGAGAAAAGCACATCTGTGTCACATCTCTCTTCAAATGAGCCAGTCAGCCAAATGTGTTCCAACCACACCCACACAGTTCTAATTGAGCACATTAGCTACATTTCCAACTTCCTAATTCTTAATAATTAACAGGCGACCAAATTGCTTGAATAAAATATTTGTTCTGTTTTAAATTTGGACTCTGCTTTCTTATGTGCTACCCTAAGCTGCACATGGAACGTGCCTTTCTGTCGCTGAAATTGAGACACGTACAGTACTGCAGGGAATTCATGGGCATTCTTTGGAGTGAAACTGGTTCTTAAATGACTTAAATGGTCACAAAGGGGAAAGCTGAAAAGGGATTGCTGTAGAAGAAAAGTTTTCTCGGTCTGAACCGGAGCAGTGCTAATTATAGATTTGCAAATCCAGTTTAAAAGCAAAAAAAATTTGAGATTTTAGGAGGCCGTGCTATGAAAAGAAGGAATTTGAATGCTGGATTTAAGCTTGGCATTTAAGAGATTTTTCCCAAGCTTTCATGGATTTAAATTGCAAATCTTTCAGTCAGTATTGATTAGAAATCCTCATGAGAATCAGTAGCAAATTGCAGACGTAACACATCCTGGAGCTGTTTACATCTTTTGAACGCACATCTTTTGTTGTGGCTAATCTGTTTCCCAGACACTGCATAGTGTGTTTAAGCCCTTTATATTTTCATTGCATTAAGTTCAGTGTATTCACAACAGCATATACTTGTATCTAAAGAGATTTAGTGTTGGTTATAGAGGCATCAGACCTGGGTTGCACAGAGAGAAAGAAGATGAGATGCAGCCAAAGTGGAGCAGATTAATTGATTTTGTCACTGATGAATGCATGCAACCCTTGGAAGCCTTTTGTGAGGAGGTACCTCTCGCTGCTTTCACACAGATTTTTTTTTTTTCCCCTGATAAATTTCCTAGCATGATACTCCTTTTATTCCCTAAGAGCTTTTCTAAAAGAACACCTGAAACCTTGAATACATGTCCACCCGCTTCTTTCTGTTTCGATAAGCAATTCCCCAGAAACGGGAGATATGAAATTGTAATTCTGAAGGAGACAAATGGTATGTGGCGCTGCTCTGAATTATAAATGAAAGCAGAAGGGCCTTAGTTCTGCCTTCTTGCCCGAGCGTGATTCAGACAGTCTGGCGTGAGCAGGACGCGGTCACATAACAGGTGGAGACGCACACATGTATAAACTCAATCTGAGACCCACACGTTCCATATTTGACAATCGGCCAGTACCAGGCCCAAACTTTGCTAAAACTGGATCTTATCTTGTGCTTAGCCTACATCACACACCATGGGTAAAAAAATTGCCAAATCACTGTTCAGTTGCATTGTGTGTGATGCAGGTTTTTCCAAGCAAGACGAATGTACAGGCTGAGTGAGTTAATGTAGATGCATTTTACATCAGTGCTGGTCTTGTTTCTGCCCTGTGGGAATTTAGTGCTAATCAGTGTTGTAGGAGGAATCGACTCTATCGATCCTGACCCTAACCTAAAGCTGTCAGGACACAACGATGTTAAGCAGGCCTTTAGGGAGCGATTCTGGATCTTCAGCAGAAGTTCTCGTCTTCTAGTTTTGGTCAGTCAGCAATAGTTTGATTCAATATTCCTACCATTGCTAATTTTGAAAAGGAAAAATACAAAAACTAGCAGGGCAGTTGTGGCTCAGGTTCTAGAGTAGGTTGTTTGGTAATTGCAGAGTGGGTGGTAGAGTCAGGGTGGTTCCTTTTATTCACCGTGACTCTAAAGTGTCCTTGGGCAGGATCCTCACCTGAGTGTGTGGTAAATTTTGGGTGCTGCTTTGAGAGGCGATCTTGCAGACAGCAGGATGTCCTGGTCTGCTGGTCTAAGTACAGTACAAATGTGCTGTTGCCACGTGTGGTTCATTCATATGCACTTTACTGTTACAGCTGACCTCAATAAACATGTTAAGTGATCATTTTAACCACTGTTGGCTTAAACTCTGAATAAAAGTTTAATTTTTTGTACATCCCACAAGTACAACTTAGAAACTGTTCAGTTATGTTTGGCTATAGTTTAGAGGCTGGAGGCTGCTGCCTGGGCATGTGTTAGAGCTTCCCTTCTTTAGTGAACTGGCCAGTGAAAGACATTTTAATGTCATCCTGACCTGTGTGGCTGTTTACTGGATGTCCTCTGCCCATCTGCCAGTTTGAGTTAGTCTCTGCTCTAACTGCTCGTATGGCACTTTGGAGTGGAAGCCATGGAAACAAGTTGCGTCATGGTACTGAGAAAATAAATCAGATTTTGTCGGCAGTTCCAGACGGTATTCAAATTAAAAGAGCGCAATCAAGGGGTCACATACTATGCATTCACTTATCTATATCTATATTTAACCGAATGATTACAACCCTCAGCATTGCCAGTACCCATTAATATAATTTCACTAAAGCTTGGCAAAAATGAAGTCTTAAATTAATTGCATAAAAAAAAAAAACAGGTCTTAATATGTCACACATTTCCCAGAAATTTGCTATAGATCTTCAATTTGGAGATGGAGTCTTTAAGATTTGGTAATAAGTTTAATTTTGTCATTTGCTCTTGATGGTTTAATGTCACGTACTCAACATGTTGTCACATGCTACACGCCTTACTTTAACCTACAAAACCCACACCCACCTCTGTCGTAGTTTCAAGAATAACGTGGTTTAATAATCCACCTTCCTACGTTCAAAAGTGGTACATAACCTCACGACGCCGAGTCAAATACGATCCTAAAAGGTTATATCACTCTGCTTGAATGGTCATATTAACTCATCAAACATCACTGTTTGATCTGCAGTGGCTGTGTAGTGACTTGCAACAAATAAAGAAGATTTATAATATAGATACAGAGTAAACCTCAAACAAATATTTTATAGCAGCAATATGACTAAATATAACATAAACAACAACTTTCAGCACCAAAAAAAATCAAATCCTGTATTGGTGCTATAACCTACCTACTTCTAAGATTAAATCTATAAGAAATGCAATCTTCACCACTGTAAAGACTTACTGTAGGCACAGTAGCTGCACACTTTGTTATACACTAGCAGAACCCCTGAACTGTGAAACTCATAAATCAGTGTATGCGTGTTATAATGTAATAAATATACTGAAATGACCAGGTATGCATTTTTGTCCAAGTTCCTGTTCATTTTTAAGGAAACCTGAAATGTATTCATGTTTTCCTCGTTCTCTGTCGTGACTCCACGGGGTCATTATTGCATTATACTCCTGTTTAATGTAACACTAAAATTTTAATGGTGCGTTAGTTATATTTAGTTGGAGCCATATTTGACCAATTTGCATATTTTAGCAGCAACAGCTGTGGAATCTCCCGTCCTCCTTGGGGCTCGCCTACAGCATCTGTCTCATAAGCAGGTAAAATGAAGTCATGAAATGATACAGCAGTCTAAACTGTGCAGAAGAAATATGTATAGGAAGTTAGTTTTTTTAAGTAAGATAGACTTCAGTCATGTCATAAATATAGCCCGCAGACATATGTCCACACTAGCAGACTAACTGTGAGTCAGTTAACCTCTGAGATCAATCTGGGATTTAATTCTGCACTTACACCCAGGCTACTGGCAGGCCTGAGCTGTACAACTGTTCTTGCCAGTGAAAATGTTGTTATTCATTAGACTTATAATGGTAATATTTTTTAAATAATTTTTTTATTGCCTGTAGCTGTTCACTAAATTGTTAGTTTAGTTTGTTAATTTTACAAACTAAATGAATCCTTTTCATCATCTTTGCCAAAACTTTTTTTGGAACTAATTAAACTGAGTCACTTGGTTTCACTTAGTCAATTTATCCTGATTTTTTATTTTTTCATCAGTAGCACATTGTGCAATGAATACGGATACATAATCTGATGTTTTATCTGTTATGTTTAAGTGGCGGCCTTACGTGCAAGCCGGCAAGGCTCACTCAAGATACGACTGGTTTGGCAAGCCAATCATAACATGTTATGTGATAGTCCACGTAGTATATGTGTCCCTGTCAGTATAACACTACTCAGATAGGCACACGCTGATCCTTTCACTCCCAGACACTCCTGCCTCTCTGTGCTTGCACACACGGACCAATTCCCCGTGTCTCTGAAGTTTGACAGGCTGTCTAACATCTCCAACATCACCTAAAGAATTAATGCAGATATCTTTAGGCTGTGCAGGGATTGGTAAGAACACAGAAGATTAGCATGTCATGCATAAATAAAAAGCTAATGTTTTGGAGCTATGAAGTCCACTGAAATGTCTCGGTCCTCACGAGAACGTAATCTGAGACTGATGATCTTGATTTAATTATACAGATTTGTATCACCCAAATTGAATTATTTATTTTAATTTTGATATCCGTGTCACTTCACGAAGCTTTTGTTAAGTCTGAATTAAATCTCGTCTGTGTGTGGTCATGAATTACTGGGAGCTCAGCCAGGGGATTGTTAGTTTAAAACTATGCTTAGATGCAACCTAGCTGATTTCTTGCTGTGCATTTTAAACATCAGATGGAATTATTCACCCATTTTTCGAGAGTGCTTGGGAAAAACACATGAATAATGCAACAGCACTCAGTGGCTGTGGTGGGCCTTAATGAGATTTTTGGGAAGGTTGTGCTTACTGAGTCATCCTGGGCGAGAGGAGAGACGGGGAAGGGAAGAGTGAAGGTGAGCTAGAGAGAAGCGTTTCAGGTAGTAGCTTTAAATCTTAGTTTTAGTTCAACTCATGGCTGGAGCTAAATGTAATTATGGTCTCAATTACGGGTACTGGGGGCCGTAGCATGGGTCGTCTGTCATTATCCTTACTCACCCGCAGTGCCCTCTCAAAAAAAATGAAAGCTATAGCCCTATTAAAGCTACTGTAGGTCTACTCAAAAATACAGTAATAGGCAGATTTATGTGCTTGAAAAGGGTAAAAGCTTCATGATGGGTGACAGTCTGACCACTGACGTGATGCGAACTGACAAAGTCTTGTTACAAACTTTTCTGTTGTGAAGTTCAAATGCATTATTCTTGTTGAATGCAGTATTTCTGGAAACTTTCTGAAAATAACAGCTGGTCGTGTGTGCTGTTGTAAAGTATTTAGTTAAAACAATCTTTAAACAAAATGTAAAAGAAATCATAATTTCTAAATCTTTGGTTGTAGTTCATTTTCATTTTTCTCTGTTTCTTATGCTTTAGATCAGGGGCGTCAAACTCAAACACACAGTGGGCCAAAATTCAAAACTGGAACAAAGTCGCGGGCTAACGTTAATATTTATTGAAATGTATTTATTCCTCCAGATATAAGAAAGAATCTTTTCTTATGGACTCAAACACGTTTTGCTGAAAAAGTGAATATGGAACAAGCAAGCTTAATACTAAACAATATATATATTAGCTGTATAATACCAGTAGGCCAGCTCTAATAGTAATTTGGTATGGCTTCGCGGGCCAAATGTAATTAAGCTGCGGGCCAAATTTGGTCTGCAGGCCAGAGTTTGACACCTATGCTTTAGATGCAAATTGCATTAAAAAAAAAAAAAAAGGAAAAAAAAAAAAAAATTTGGGGACAAAATTCCCAACTAGAAAAATGGGAATTGATTAGCGATACAGTACTGCACAAACGTTTTGACCACCTCATTTCTTGTGTGGGTACAGCTATGTATTGAAGCTTAAATGGGAATAAAGTATAAAAGCCAATAACAGAGTTTGTGCACTTCTAATGAGATTTGGTAGGACCACACTTAAAAAAGCTGGAACTCTCGAAGCAAGCTTTCTTGTCATGTCTGTAAGTAATCTTCAGGAATAGTTCTCCAGGCTTCGTGCTCTGTCGAGATGATGCCCGACTGGTTGAATGATGCTGAGGTACAGCAGGTGGTGACCTCCCACCTGGGATCGTTCATGAGTCTTTCAATTTTTGTCAAAATCCCCAAACCATCACATAGTCTCCACCGTGTTTTGCAGATGACTGTAGATACTCACGGTTGTACCTCTCTCCTGACTTTCTCTATACATACTGACAAGTGTTTGAACCAAAATTTTCTCATTTGGATCCATCAATCCATAAGACCTGAACAGTCTAGTCCAGTTTTTACCCTTAATTAAAATGTCTTGTTGACAGCTATCCTCCCACTGAGACCCTTTCTGAGGAGGCCTTTAGTAAACAGTAGATGGATCACTTGAAGGGTCAGATTAATTTCCTCTCAGGTCTTTTGTGAGGTCTTGGCAGGATTGTTTTCTTCTGTTATTTTTTTAAGGACATGACTTTGACATACTGTTCATCTGCTGTGGATATTTTTTATGCCTGCCACCTCATTTATCCTCCACTTGTCCAGTTTCGTCAAATAAGAACACACTGTACAGCATGTTGAAATGGTTGGGAGTCACCTTGTTGGTGCAAAAAAAAAAAATTAAGCCTATTAAACTGTTATTTTTGTGAGTTTATCCAAGGAAATGGGACAGAGTTACACAAAAGCCCGTCTACGTGGAAGTAAAATACAAAAGTGATAGCTGACTCAATCAGCTTTATGAAAAGCCTTACAGATTGTGCTCATCGTTTAGTGGTGCACATGTCTAAATTGTAAATTAAGTGATTAGAAATCATAGGTTAGTGCTCCAGACACTGCATGTTGTTGTGTTCACATCGTTTTTTGGGTTTTTTTGCTTTTGTTTTTTTGCAGACAGTTGAGCCTAAGGCCTATTCTGTACAAAACATTAAGACATTTACTTGTGGTATTGTTTCTGCTATAAAGATTATGTTGCAATAATTATAATAATGCAGTAATGAATGATTATAATTATGCAGAGGCCCTATATTGTAGTAGTTTATAGATTCACCTAACAAGTGAAAGCTAGTTCAGTCCCAGGAGGAAACACAAATTCCTTTGGGGTTGCGTCTCGAAAGACACCCGACACATAAATTTGCCAAATCAAACATACAGACCTACCCACTGTGGTGACCTCTTGGGAGTAGGGCAGCAGCCAAAAGTAGCTTTTCATTGCAATATAATTGTATGCAAATTAGTCTATTGTCCAGGACTGTGCATTTAGATTACACCAAATACTGTACAAATAAGAGTTCACAGGCTAAAACCGCACTACAGCCTGCTACTACTGTGATTGCCCTGAACCTTTCGCCCCTGCCTGTTCTGATGATTTGGAGGAAGAGACCTTTTCACCTGCAAACACAGCAGCGTTATTACGCATCGGCTTGCCAAAAAACGATGTTTTCGTCTTCTCTCCACATCCCATCAACAGGCAGCTGGCCAATACTAGGTGCAGGTTTTTATTATATGCTAATTGAGCTCATTTCTATTTATGCTGTAGCTCCAGCAAATAAGTAAACTGGGTGTAGCAAGGGAAGGTGTAGTTTTAATCCAAAGCAAATGGTTAGGAGGGCATGGATTTTTGATTTGGCCCAAGCTGGGACTACACACATAACTGATCAACTACGCTGCTCCAGGGCTGCAGAGAGACTAACAAAAAAGTTTGTTTGTGAGGCCACCACCGCAGTACTATATATTGTAGCAGTAAATCCTAATAATGTCACAGGTGTCTTAACACTGCAGAAATATCACCCCTGGAGAAGGAGAAAGGGAATTAACGGCTACAAAAGCGCTAAATACTGTTGGTTTTTATCAAGCACTCATAACCCATTTCATTTTAGAGGGAAATATCTACTGCTATAATTATTAATGGATTTGGTTATTAAGATTTTATATGCAAGGGTCAATCTAAAGTCAACTTAAGCATGAGTAGTCAAAAGTAAGCAACTGCTTACTTACACATGCAAATCTTAAATCTTTTTTATAATAGTTAATGAGCCTGCAGATTAGCATTATTCGAAAGACACAATATCTCAAATGAACATTGCTCACAAGATATTTAATCCATTTTAAGGAAAATGGATGTTATTTGATCCATTGAGTTCTGTACAGTAGTTTTCCAACTTACCACTGGTCAGTAGACTGACGTAGCTGAGAACAGCCCTCTACATCTGCAGGTTCTACATGGAATATTTGTATTTTCACTAATATATAGTACTGATGTGGTAGTGTATTAGTGTCATAGTATCTTCTCTCAAAAATCTTTTGTCATCAGGTTTTTCTTCAGTCTCTTCGTGCTTGATGTCAGACTGTTGAGATGTAGAATGATAATGTGAGATAACACTGATTAACAGAAATCAAGATGCAGAGTACATGGCACACTTGAAAATGTGGTGTGCTGAAGTACTTTAACATGTAGTATGTTTTTTGGCTGGAGGCGCACAGCACACCTGGGGCTCACATGGAAACATGGTGAAATTTGGCAAAAACACCTGCCAAACTTTCATTATCACTGGGTGTGCTAAGGGCTAGTGATAGTCAGTGTTTGCTCTCGTACTCATCCCACCATGACATATTGCTACTTTAATAATTAGGCAGAGAGGTCCAGAGGAGCTTCTTCCAAATGTAAGATAATGTTTGTTTTGACTTCACCCTCTACGAAATTCAACCAACGCAGGGTTCTGTTTCCATCATCCTCATAATTTTAGCTCCGTGGTTGTGGGGTATCTTTGAAGTTTGGGCTGTACAGGATTTACCAATGCAGCCTGATTAATCTGGTGTACATACTGACAATATGTGTCGCTCAGAGTAGAGACTGCAGAAGGCTCACCTCCCCAGCTGTCTGGAAATTCAGTTGAAGTCTTGAAGCTTTAAGCTGCTGGATAGATGCTTTAAATAAAATAACAAACATATCTGTGCGCTTCCTTCTATGGAGTATTGTCACAGAATAAAATGAGGGTTTTTTGTAAATATGTTATTATCTCAGTGGCTCAAACGGCCTAAAGCTTTAAAATGAGTCAGAACACAGCGTTGTCATCATTTTTGCTTAAATTTGGTAGACAGAAAGTGGGAAAAATGCTCGGAGGTTTATCAGTGATGCTTAACTTCACTTTCCATTACGAGTGAGTTTGCTATCAGGTTGCACTTGAATTGGTTTAAGATGGCAATTACATACAATCGGCTGGTGATATTATTGCAATTAACTGTAATAAATCATCAAAAATCATAACTCTGTTGCTGTCTGTATAAGGATGAATTCACATTGGCTGGACTCTTAAGTAGTTAGAGTGTCATAGATTAAAACATACACACAAATTGCTCTGGCAATAGTAACGTAGTTATTCCAAAATGTCAAAGGGAATGTAACCAGAACACAACTAGTTGGCAACCAGCTGGATCGAGTCTCCTATTGTAAGGAGACGTGTCACAGATAAGTTGAGATCATCAGCACAGACTGACTCAGGTTAATTGCAACATTTTGCTGTCTGCATTTATAATTTAGACGGCATTTATTTGCAAACCTATGCCAATGTGTCTGAGTCAGAGTCTGTCAGCTGTTTGGAGACGAGGTGCCTCCCACAGCTTCAACACGGCCTGAACTCTGATAGGCAAGTTTTCTTGTCATTTAAGTAGTCTTTGGATGTTTAATGTCTTTTCTTCCATTCTCTGTCAAGAAGATGCCACAGTCCTTCAGTTGTTGAATCAATCTGCTAATAGTGTTGAGACCTGAGCTGTGATTGGGCCACTTAGTGTTCCATTGTAGGTTTTCCTATGCAGGTACTTTATTGCCATTTGGGATTACTGTCTTGCTGAAAAATTTCGTTATTAATCAGCTGCTTTCCAATGTGGTACTGCATTTGGGATCAAAATCTGACGGTACTATTCATCAATTTTTACAAGCTCACCAACATCACTGGCTGAAAAGCAGCCCCAAACTATGACTAACTATGAATAATTATAATAATACATTTTATTTGAGGGCACCTTTCTAGAACCCAAGGTCACCTTACAAAGAGAAAAAGAAATCAATAAAATAGTAGATTAAAATAGATTCTCTCGGGGTCTGTGTCAGGTTTTTGCTTTTCTTAAAGATATGACTTTGAGATTCTGTTAATCAAATCTTTGATAATTTTTGTATGACTTTTTGTGTCGCTTGTCACTTTGTTCATTCTGCAGTTTTTAACAGGTACTGCACACCCATGCAAACATATGCCAAGTTTCCCTACAAGTCATCCCCACAATAAAAGTTTGTTAGTTGCCAACTTCACTGTTACACACAGACACATCACTGGTTCATCCCTTGGATTCATCGGTCAGTGTTAGGGGCTTAACAAACAAAAACAATGTTCTTCAAGGACTGGACTGAAAATTAGTGAAAAAGCAGATTTTCCTTAAAAATATTCAAAGAAAAAATTTCAGAAAGATCTTCTGGAGAGTTATTGTTCAAGACCATTTTATGAAGTCTGGCTCCTTGGTAGCAAAATATAAACAAATAGGTGGTTGCTGAAGACTTTTGCGCACATGAAGGACTCAGGAGTCAGATCTACAGTAATGTGCCTGTAGCGCTGGTCGTCTGAGGTCCAAGTCTTTGCCGTATTTAATCTTTAGGTTTTACCCAGTTTACTATTTTACCTATCAGTCTCAGCTAATAGCTCTGGGACAATGGGGCATCTCAAGCATCAAAACACAAATGTTGGGTGGCATGCTATCAATGCCCCAGCATTTCACTGACTTAACTGTGTGAAAGGGAAAAACAAGACTTGACTGGTATCCAACATCATTATCACCTCTCCTCAAATCCTTTTCTGGCTCATTCAGTGAAGTTCATCCATTGATTTATTCATTCATCCATTTATTTATCCATCTATTTATCCTTCCATTCTTTTTCAAAGATTTTATTTTTCTCCTTATAAACAAAAGAGCTCATCCTTGTCATACCTGTGTAGTTCCTGGGTACATTTTATTCCTTGATCTGGGTTTAGATGGGCTCAAAACACAGTTTTAAAAGAATAAACAAGGGGTGATGCCAGCAAGCATTATGGTGAAATAGCTACAATTTGTTAGAATAGCATTGTTCCTCATTTCATTTTTTTAAATCCAGACCTAAATAAATTATATATATTATTATATATATTTATAGATATGTGTAACCTGTGATTTTTATTTTAAGTATAAGCTGTATGCATTACAAATACTTATTGTGCACCAGAGTTTAATTCAAACAGATAATAGGCACACACATTATTCTATACACATTTAATTTCCCAGACATGTTATAATAGTTGCTAACTCTTGGAAAATCATCTAAAAAAAATTCAAACATTTGCTACGACAAAAATTCCTAGTAAATAAATACATGTCACAATAAACATGTAAATGAGTCAAATAAAATAAGACTGAGACTTATTATTACAGCCTGAAGCTGAGAGGATTCGGTCACTCTCCTATCCCAGCAGCACTCTTGCCATGTTTTGGAAATTCTGATGAGAATTATTCAAGAGTTGCATATATTGGAAAGTGTAAATACATGTATTGTTAGAAATTAGTTGATGTGAGTGAGAAGAAAGATGAACAAATGGACTTGAAGTTCTAATCTCTCAGAGACTTTTTTATACTTCCTCCTTTGCTTACTCTCCAGATAAAGGGAAACGGTATGACTCTATTGGAAGTAGAAGAGGGGGCATTGTGCTCTGCCTAGAATTTTTTCATTCCTCGCCTAAAACGCGACCAAAAAAAAATCCATTGCATCTCATGCTTTAATTAATATAAGACTGTGACAGCTGGAAGAAAATTAACTGATTCTTTCGCTGATAGTAGCATATTTGTTTACTTCCCACTGTGGCCCCATTGATGTATTGATCTTTTAATAAATAAAATAAATTTAGTCCTCCATCCGAAACAATGTATTTGAAAATATCATAATTTGACATGGATCTGCACAGTATTTCTGTGGCTTAAGTGGGTGGCCTGTGAGGTCGTATCCACTTTGCACACTATTGATTTATCAGCGTTTGATAAAAGTCATGAGAAGAGGAATTTTTTTTTAAGTAGAAAAAGGATTCTTGTAAGTGTGAAGGTTCATGTGAAAGGTCGCCAGCATAAACCTTCATGAGCTAAGACCTATGACTAGTGCTTCTGTTGCCTCAACATCAGCTGGGATGTGTCACGTATATTATTATTATTTTTCTTTCTGCTGGTTCTGAGTGTTTTTTCAGGAGTGCCCTGCAGTATCTCATCTACTTTTTGATAGTACTTCTATATATTCAAGGTTTATGAGTCAGAATTAGTGCTGCCATTGGAAAGGTGTAGTCTGTGCTGCATATATTTTCCGTGTTTGTCTGCACACAATCACTGCATACTATGATTGTATGGGAGGTAAAGAGGGAATAAGATGTGGCTACACGTACCCAGAGCTGTTGTACCTTCAGAGCACTCGGAGGTCTACAGGGAGGCCAGCGAAGGGAAAGCAATGAAAGTATGGCAGGATGATTAATTTTTTACCATGTATGGAGAACCAGTTTAACGAATGACTGTGGTCAGGCTTGCATAGTAATTCACATCACCATTTGAGGCAAAGATGTTATGTCATCCATGATCCACTGAACCCTAATCTAATACTATAATAAGGAAATGATCCATTTAAATGTGTTCGGCATCAGATGTGCGTGGTTGTGAATATAGGAAGGTGTGATTTAGATCATTTTATAGGGAAAGTAATTGCAGTGGATATGGATGTGGACTTAACCTGCAGTTACAAGGTAAAGGACCAATAACTGGTAGATAAAATACAGTAAATTTCACTGCGATACTTTAATACCCGTAGGTGCTGGATGCTGGAAGTCAGCTGTATTAACACATGTAGATAATGTGCCACAGAAGTTTTGACATGACTCTGTTGTTTCCTTTGCTTCAGCACGGGTTAAGTTTTATTTGACTTCATTACACTAAAAGGTTTTTAGAACGTTTTTGTCCTTTGACGAAGACAATTAGAAACCCCGGTGGGGAAGTGTCCAAAGAAGAGGCTTCAAGTTGTACTTTTAATGCGTTTGTCATTGCAAGTTTTCATGTTTTGCTTATTTTTCAGTTTGTTGATTAAAACTCTAAGAGGGTGGTGGGATTAAAAACCTATCATTTAAACTTATTAATTAAAATGTTAAGATGCATTTGGATGTGCAAAACTGAACCCTGTTGGTGTTTCTCTTAATTGCAATGACATCTCTCATGTTTAAGCCTTCGAATGCAAACCAAAAAGTCTTTGAGATGTTTACAAGGACAACTAGAAGTTGAATCGTCATTGTTCAATATCAGCCATCGGTACGTATGACCCCATACCATCTCCATGTGTCTGTTCTAGTGTCCCAGTGCCAGCAGCAGTGCTGAGATCCATGTGTGACTGAAGTGTTGCCACTCAGATTTACTGGCACGTCTCCCTGCCTATTGTTAACAGTGGTATGCCACTTTTTTCAGTGATGTCTTCTTGACTGCTGTTGTGATGCTGATGTTCTGCTGGCACTTGGCTGCTATGTTTACATATTATGCAGTTGTCATGCTGCTTTCATGTGCCACTTGCCAGTTGTCGCAAGTGTTCGTGCCAGAAAGAACTGGCATATGTAACCAATAGAGGGGCGCTTTTGATGGACGACTCTAATTAGCTCATGAATCATTTTGCTATATGCTGTCCTCTTACCTAATGCCACCCTGAAGGGATCAACTGTTGTATTTACTCAGTGTTGCCTTTAACGTTGCACTTCAGAATCATAGTATTTCTGGCAAGGGAGGTTTGAAATTCCATGAGCAGGAAGAATAGTCCCTGTTACAGTCTCATACAGGATTCAGGGTACCTGCTTTGTGAAACAGTGTAAGGATATAGAGGATATGGGGCAGCTTCACTACTGGAGGACTCAGAGGATTTTAAAATGAGTAGTGAAAATGTTAACTGGCACAGTGTGTGCTACTTGAATAAAGTGGCGTTCTGACATAAGCAGCCTTGCCTTAAGGGACCTTGCTGAGCAGTAAACATATTAGTCTTGTAAGACAACTAAAAGTGGCTTTTGCTAAGATACCAGCCACTGCAGTGATGAAGTCCATGACATTTAAAAGGCTCTGGAAAGGTGGATTACTTCTCAGAATACAAAAACTATATTTCATTACACCATGCTATTTTAGATTACAAACAGTGATTGTAATAGTGAAAACATGGTTATGAATAAATAGAATAAACTCTGACCCACATTCTCAAATGCTAGTTTTGCCTCACTAGGACACATGAGCAGTGGACACAAGGGAATGAATCACTCATCACCATCAACAGAGGTTACTGCTACTGAGAGACTATTTGACTGGCATTGATCATATCCACCATTTAACAGCCAGCATCTCCAAAATATTTTAATCAATAACCTTAATCTGACATGTAGAAGAATCTGAGACGTATTTGAATTACAGTGAATGCGTTACGTCACGGGTATGAATCTGACAGTAAGCAGAACCACCAGTTTTTGCCAGTTTTCCGGCGTAGTTTGCAGAAATATGGCCTGCAATGAACTTCCACCTCCTCTGTTTTTGCCTTCAAACACTGATCCATGTCTTCTGTTTGAGCTAAATATTTCATGTTCTGACTCATCAGTCCAAAGCACCTGCTGGCATTATTCAGTGCTTCGGTTTTTTATGCGTAGGGGAGCCTGTTGGCTTTTTTCTCCACTTTGAAGGGGTGACTTTATTCTACTTAAAGTCTTCCAAAAACGCTGCTCATGACCAGACTGTATAGATGGGTTTACCAAGGTCCCGCTGATTCCTGATGGTTCTTAGCTGATGGCACTACTGGACATCTTCCAACTTTAAAGCAAAGTTATTTTGAGAAGTCTTTCTCCCTGGCCAGCTGCTGAGTTTCCGGTCCTTAACCTTGCCTGTAGCTTTGTGCTTCTGCAGAAGAATTTGGACAGCACGTCTAGAAATGTCTCCCCTGAAGAAAAATGATTGATGTAGGATGATCACCTTGTGTCTTGCTGCAGCGACTCGAGGCTGGCTCGAAACGCAAGTCAGTTCCCGTAAAGTGTTGAGAAAAAGTGCTTGCCCATTCCTGATGTGTTATTTTTTGCATGTTTGTCACACTTAACATGTTTTAGATTATCAAACAAACTTTAATGTCAGACAAATATAAGAAGAGGAAATACGAAATGCGGTTTTTAAATGGCGATATCATTATTAAGGGGGAAAAAGCCATCCAAACCTACCTGGCCTTATGTGAAACTCAAATGGAGAAAGAACAAATATTTTTGCCTTTATATATCTGCACACTTTATAGATGCCGATTAGGTGCGTTAGCTATCAGCTCCACCCTCATATCCAAGTATTCATGACTTGTATAAACAACATGTCAGCGCCTAATACACTACTGTTGAGTATAATGGATCCATCATCATCAAATTGATCATTAACAATGGTTATGTGAATGGACTAGCAATTAATATACTGCTTTTCTACTCTGAGCACTCAAAACGCTTTCTACTACTAGCCCTATTTACCAATTCACCTACATATTCACCTCAAGCATTTTTTCTATTCTTAAGCTCTTTGTCTAACATTCACCCACACACACTCACACTCCATCAGATGCACCAGGGACAACTCGGGGTTTGGTGTCTTGCCCACTGACACACTGGCATATTAGAAGTATCCCCAGCAACACTGAGACCGGGGAATCGACCTACTGACTTTTCGATTGGTAGAAATCCTGCCAGTAACTAAAGTGTCTGCTGATAAGGAACTAAATGGTAATAGTTGTATTTTAATATAAAGTGCGACTCATTAATTTTATTCACTTGCACTGTTAACATCATCAGTTATATGTTACTAAGCTCCTGACGTAGCTCTTATAAATATCTCACTTGTGCAGAGATGTTCATGAAATTGTTTGCAAACCGCGGGTTCTTATCAGTAGCTTTTTGTTTCATGTGCTGCATTGTGCCTACTAAATAAATATAAAAATAACTTGGTTTATTTTCAATCTGTGTATATCTTTTCGAGTGAGAGTTGCTGCTCATAGATATAAAATAGAATTAAGTTCTACTTATTTTTAGAAAGCAGAAAAGAAAATTAAGACATGGCAGGAAATCTTCATTCCACTCGAGAATCACTGTACGGTAATCGATACAGCTCTCAAATCTATGAGTTACCCAGAGAGTTGGATCTATTGCCATGTAGCTCTCCTAAAGAAAACGAATAAACCGAATTTCCAGTACAAACTCCCCCCACAGATCTTTATATCCTCAGTGCAAACTAATCAGAAGTGCAGCCACATATTTTTGCTCCAGGGTATGTAAAAATCAAGCAGCTCGACTTTTTTTTGTTTTTTAATTTTTGCCCAAGTTTGATGTTCATGCTGGAAACAAATGCTCTCAGACCACCCGTGATTCTTTTAAATGGCAGGTAGAAAACCGAACAAGTCAGCAGCTTGCCATCATCTCCTACTGTCACATTGCAGCTTGTGCTATGTTGAGAATCGCACTACAAGGGTGCTAATGATGATGGCGATCGCAGCCAGAGGCAAGTGCAGCTATTCTTAGAAGCAGCACTTTTTATTTAGGAGGAGAGAAGCGTGTCGTCGTCTGCGGCATCTCGCCTGTTCTTTTTTTCCTCACTTCATTAATCTGTTCATTTATTCAGTGGACTCCTCTTAATCTCATTCCTGTCTCACTCATTCATCATACCGGGATGGGTTGCCTTCTTCATTTTCTCTCTCTGTGCAGCTGAGCAGCAGTCCCAGATCTCAGTTGTCACAGTGATGAAAATAATAACTCATTGAAGTGGAAACCATGCATTGAAATACCAATTTATAGAATTGCTCACATGCCTGCAATAGTGGCAGATTTTGAAGAAGGCTGTAAGGATCCAGGATGTAAGAAATGTACTGCACACCTTTTCCATCCATCAATCCTTCCTCTGCTACTTATCTATTCATAGTATTTTTTTCGGTCACTACCCAGAGCTCATGGAAATAGGTGATCTAGCTTCCTATCTGTGACCTCACCTTGTCCCAAAATGTTTATTTTGGGACTCGTGTGTTATCTTTGCAGAATGATAAAGGTGTGTAGACTGGCCCAGAGAAGCTACAAGGGTCAGTCCACCTGCGGACCTGCCACTCACTGCTGGACAAGACAGACATTGCAACCCCCAGCTTCCAAAACTGGCTTCTAAGCATACTTTTTTTTTTTTTTTTTAAACAAGATTTCTCCAGCAAGACGTGCAGATGCTTTGGTCGTGAGAAAGTTGGTCAATTATGTGTCTCAAAAGTTAAAAAAAAAAAGAAAAAAAAAGAGCAACATTATTATTTATTTTAAGTTGGATTCAAGGCCGTGATGAATATGAAGTAAAATTTTCCTGCCAGGCCTGTTTTGGTTTGATCTCCACGTTTCTATGAAAAAGTTACATTTTGTGTCTTTATCCTTCAGTAACAGATTAAAATATTAGGGACTAGATTTAATAATGGTCTTGCGTTGGTTACTGGCAGCCAAGTTTCTTTTTTAGAGTGACCTCCACATTTTGAAACAGCAGTTGGGCCAAAGTGAACAATAGCCTGCATCTTTTCTCTGCAGTGCACAATATCAGAGTGATACTGTATTGTTTTAGAGCTCTTACCTGCTATATGGAAATAGATGCCAAATTGCAACAATTAATGGGGCTCAGACAGATCTTAAGTGTGTTGCTAACATTTACAAACATGGCACGTCAGCAGTAACACACAAATGGGGATCTGTTGGTGTCGTTTTTTTATGTTCTGTCTGCACATTACAGTTGGCTGTATGACACAAATTTCAGGTTTTTGTAATACCGCAGCTCTTGTCTGGAAGAATCTTGTGCTCCTTCTCAGCCATGACATTTTTCACAGTCCCCAGCAATTTCTAACACAAAAATCTTCTACTTGAGATAAAAACTGTTTCAGATGCCTCTCATTTATCTGAGCTGTCATGCTGTTTCCAAAAACACACATATGCTTATAATAACCTGTTTTATTTTTGGTTTGGAGATTACAGACTCCCTCATCAGCTCTGCTAGTTTTGACCTGCTATTTTGCTTTGTTCTTGGTAGAGTGCTGCTACTGATTGAAATGAACTAGCCACATCTTGTTTACAAATGAGTATGTTGTTAGCATATCGCTCACAGAAGTCTCCATCGACATAGTAAATCTGGTCCTAGGAATCCTCTCACGTTTGTTCCAACTCTTTGGAGAGGACTTATGGACAAGTCATTAGGTTTGATACTTGTTGCTTCTTGAACCAAAGATAAGAAAAACACAGCTACAATGTCTTTGATGAAGTTGTTTGGAAACCTCTTCACGTTGTTTTCACCTAGAAAGCAATAGACGGTGATATTCTGATGGAGGTTTCTTCCTGTTAAAAGGCAGTTTTTCCTTTCCCACCGTCACTAGGTGCTTGCTCAAACAGGGTTTCTCTGTTTTATTGTTGGGTCTTTATCTTACAACGTGAAGCACTTTGAAACGACTGCTGTTGTGATTTGGCGCTATTCAAATAAAATCAAATACAATTGATCCAAGATAGAGAAGTATTACACGGCAACTACTTTCTAGCTTTTTTTATTTTTAGTATGGTAATTTTCCCTTTGATATTTCTTAATTGTTTTCATTGTATTGGTGCAGGGATATGAAAAGCCACCAGTCAGCTGTCTCCAGCAGATAAAAGTCTCAGAGTCAGTCTTTCATCTCTAATTGTATCTGATATTACTGGTAACAAAGAGAATATATTTAAAGAGAAAGCATTGTAGTGGTCTTTAACGGACCTCTGCTCTGGAAGCACCAATGCCATTTGTAGTGCAGACATGTAAGACTTTCAGGGACAGAGCAAGCGCATGAGCTACTACTGAGAGCTGCTGCTGTAGCTACTGGAGGGGCCGGCATCATGGTGCTTTCAACTGAATCCAAACTTCCAGATAATTTGCTTAGCTAAGCCAAGGGGCGCAAATGGATGCAGAATATCTGAGGCAACCCTCAGAGCCCCATTGACAAATGTGATCTTGGCTCTGATGTCAGCCCTCACTGGGATTCAGCTGACATGCTGTCAGAGAGTTGTCCTTTTGCCTTTTGTTCTCCTCTGTCATGCATGCTCATGGTGTAAAGCTGCACGGGCAAACCCCAGAAACAGTCATGTAGGTCTTTACAAGCGATCTGTCACCAGTGCTCTCGTTGTTTACTCCCACTCTCAGCTTATCTGATTGACACGCAGAAAGGGAGAAGAGCCGGACTGACTTGGGTTGTATATGATTATAGTGCTGAATGCTGCATCTTTGAATTGTTTTTGCTGCCAACTATGCTCTTGTTTTATCCTCCCACACAGTTACAGGGTACTTACCTTTGTCTTTCTAACAGTTGTTTCATATGTAATCACATTCACCAGCTTGTTCTCATTCAGTAGATTAAAGTTGATCTACAAAAAGGTCTTTTGGCTTTCAAGTGGCTTTTTATTGCAATGAATATTAATATAGATATAAGCTATTTTCACTGTGGTTATGTCTGTGATGTCTATCTGCAAGTCAGACTAGCTCGTTTCGCCAGCTTTATGTAGCATGCAAGTCGGCTGGAGGTTTTAAGTAATTTTGCTTCATAATAATTACTACTGGTACTTGTGGAGTTCTTATTCCTTCATCCCTCAATCCTTAAAAAATCCTGCATCACTTGGAAGATTTACGCTTACAGCCCAGAGAGTTCTGCACTGTAGTAATGGTTTGCATCAGGAACAGTGATTTTGTTAGCTTCATAAAGTTATATCCTCACCCCAAACATTGGATAACTACTAAAGCCATTGCAAATCTACTATTGAATATTAAGTTAGACGTAAATTTTAGTCTCCTTTGTAGTAATAGACCATCACCTGCTAACCAATGCAGGCAAATATATTTGTGTGAGAAGAGAAAACCACAGCAGGAATCTTCACTGAGAATTGGGATTCTTCTTATCTTCTTACCCAGCAGAACATGGGCTGTATGGTAATTTTTTCTTTCTTTGTCTGCACTGACACCCCTCTGCTCTGCTTCAACATATCAGTGCCAAATACAGGAATGGTGTCGTTGGGCTACCACTGAAGAAGAGATACAGATGCACAAGTATTTTCCTTACTTAATATGCTGTAAGGGAATTGATGTACAGTATTCACACAAGCACCAATAATATTCAGCCTAATGAAAGTTATTTTGATCCTTTCTAACTCGCACTAGAGTCATTTGAGCATTGAATCCACAAATAATGTATCATATTTGAGATGAGTGTGGTTTTTGTTTTTCCTTTAAAAACCCTAAAATAAAGTTCATATGTGCAAACGTATATTTCTTCTTTGATTTAGAATGACTGACACAATGTTAGAGTAGTGTTTGTGCCAGTGAAGTTCAAAGGTTGTTCACAGTTGCACCGACTCTATTAAGTTACAGTTTTTCTCAAAGACCTCAGCCTGGACCACTTAAAGTGTCAGCGTTTCTTTGTGTCTTTCCAGACTTGATTTATTATTACAAAAATCTATAAATCATTCATTTTGGTAACTTGGTGCCCTCCTTTTATTATTTTATTAATTTAGAAGTCTGAGCTTTTTGTGAAGCAGCACTTACAGTGTGTGTTGGGTTGAATCGAGGGGCGTGTGAGTAAAATGGGCTTAAAAAAAGACTTGTTTTCAAAAATCACGAGTCTAACTTTAAGTGAATTTTCAGTTTCATAAAATGTTTATTTAAAGTTTGAATAACGACCCCTGCCCACTTTATTCCGGTTCCCAACCCTGTGTAACAGTGGACATTTACATGTTTTGATTAAGAATCCTGGACTCATTAAAAAAGTGAGCATCTGCACACACACTTTAATTTTGCAATAACAATTCTCTGCTTCAAATTAGCCAAATAAAATACTGAAGTGTTTTTGATTAGTGTTCTTTATCAACAGGTTGTGCCTGGTGCTCTGATCTTGGTCCTCATCAGTGACACAGCCTCTCCTCTACCCCTTAATTATACCAAACACACACAAACCTGCTCTGCCTAATTAGACCTTGGATGAGAGCCACAGAGGTTTTGCTCATGCCTCCTTGTATAATTGCATCTGATATTCACTCCTTAACAAGATTTTGCTAACCTTCTATTGACATTTAGACAATAAAGTTCTGATGGGGGGACGGGAGCAGCCGAGCTCAGCTGGCCTGTTAAACCTCCTCGAGCTCAAGCATCTTGAGTTACCGTCCACTTGCTCTTCATTGGAGTACGAGTCAACCTTCTGCATTTACTCTTCAGATGCTTTATCACTGCCAGAAATTATCAGACAAAGTCCTTTGATTTTTCTGTGAGATCATGTAATAAATTGGAAGAATATTATTCATAAGTCTGTCACTTCTTTTGATCAGTTTGGTAATAAGAAAAAATGACAAGAGGGGATTGCAATAGTCAACTAGCTCGAGCCACAAGTCTCCTTCTACACTGCAAACCTGGAACAGACCACATCCTGTTTGTGTACAAAGAGACAACAGGCAAAAGAGATTAACATTTTTTTAAATTTATTTATTTAAAGCAAAGTAAACTGCTTTTTTAAATTAAATTAGTTTGTTTGCTGAGGTGGATTCATACTGTTGTGTGTTGCTCATGTATTTGTGACTTTACATCGACTGCCACTTTATGCTTTTTCACCATAATTATACAAGAAGCACTCAGAGGGCCCAGCTCACTCTGTGCAGTGTTTACTTTTAAGGGAATTTGTATTTAAACATTATATAAAAGTAGGTAATGGATAATAGGTACTGATGTGTAAATAACTGGACATGAATAACTTATCATATTATATTACATTATGTTTCAAACTAAGTTGCTCTCTCTTTCTCCTGACAGTACTTTCTTTAAAGATATAGCGTATTTTGGGTCAGCTTGAAAGAAAGGCAGATTTGAAGTGTAACAGTGAGGTCAGAGGTCAAATATCACACCATTTTTATGGTTAGATTTTTGTTGTTGTTGTTGTTGGCTGCTGTTTCTTTATTAGGAACAGACTTTTTCATATTTGACCAAAATCACATTCTTGACAGTAGAAAACAGCTAAATGTTGTACTTCAGTATAGTTGTAATGCACTTAGTGGATACACACTTTTGGCAGCTCCCTTATTTCCCATGAGGACACCATAGCGGGTTGATCTGCGTGCTTGATTTGGCAGACTTTGCAGCAGAAGTAAAATAAGAAACTAGAGAAAACATACGAATGAGCTTCTGTCACAAACCATAAAAATTGAGTATAATAAGCTTTATGAATGTCACTTTTATTCCAGAGCCATTGAATTGGATTGCATTCAATTGTACAGGTGTTCAGCAATAGCCATAACAAGCCCCCATTTGCTGCAACAGCCATTTGGTCCGTGAACAGATGGCAAATAAATAGCCAGATGTTGTATGGTACTTGACAGTAGAAGAAGATTTATAGCTTCTGTTTTGTGAGCTGTGAGACCTTGTGGCGGTGCAATTTTGAATTTATCCAAGACAACGATCTACAGAGGCCTCTGTCGAAGTGTTAACATCAAGGACGCGAGGGTGTGCTGCACCACTGTATAATGCATGTTGGTTTTAATCCTGGGATTTATTCATTTCTCATCAGTCTTTCATCATCCAGCCAAGGGCAGCACATTGAATTTTGACCGGACTCGGTGGCGATATGACTATTTTTCACTTAAATTAGCTTTGATAGACAGCTGTGCCAACACAGGCAGCTGTCTGCTTGGCCCTTTTGTTGCTGTTGGCTCTTTTTCCATTTTTAATGGAGTCATTTGACAAACGATATGGATTATGGTTGTGTGGTACAGACCATCCAATTAGTCAGTCACTTAGCACTAATTTGTGTGTATGTATATGTAACACCCCTTTAGTTTATGAATGTAGGTAGCATTAGCTGATAACATGGTTGGTCCTGGCATAAAACTATGGTGGCGGTCGGTTTGCTAAAGTTTGGATCCAAAGACCAGAAATCAATAGAAATCGATTTATGATGCCACAGTGGCTAAGAGCATTTTTCATACACAGTGAGCAGATGGTGTCACCAAGTAATACTTAGCTTATGGTATCTTCTTTGTATCCTGGCCGACATCACCCACGACATGGAAAACTAGCACATAGAAAAGTATTAACAGAAATATAAATGCATAAATAAAGTATTGCTGGAATAATGCAGAACAATATTGCTATCAAAGTATAGGTTTATTTTTTCAAAGTCTTTATTTTCACAGTTAAAATTTTAAAGCTTTTCATTACTAATTACTGAAAGCTTAAAGACTCACTGCTTATCATTATGGTGCCTGCAGGGGTCCATTCAAGGTGCAGTAAGATTTTACAATTCCCTGTTTTATTTCTGACTCATTTTTAATGGTCTTTTTTGTTTTAAGCAAACTGCCTTCAGATTACTGAAATCTCTTTTTTCTGTGATCTGCAAGTATCTAATCACAGCGCCGCGTGTCTTATTCTGAAACACTCATGAATCGAAAGATGTCTAATACACCCCTGGCTCTCTCTCGATGGCCTTTGTGATGGCCTGTGAAGGTGGTTTACTTCACTCGTCTACTATAGAGATAATTGATAGCCCCCAGTACTCATTACTTTTTCCTATATTCAAATCTGAGTAAATGCATAAGATTTGCCAGCATAAATAACCTGTCTTAATACCTTGGAATTGACTGCTTTATTACTTAACAGTGGCATTTAACATAAAGCAATAATAACTTCTTTATTTCTTTTTTGTTGGCCTTGGCAAAATCAGGTGTTGGGGAAGTAATGTGTGTTAATTTTTCAACAGGCATGGTGCATTGTTGGATGTGTGCAGTACAAACCTTTTATCTAAGTGAGCACTTTGCACCAGAGCTGTTTGAGAATAAAATCTAATTATATTTGCTCGGTCTAGTTGGTCACCTCAAGCTACTTTTCCTATCCTTAAATCTTTACCTGGTCTTTTTATAATGCATAAACACTCAGGTTTTACATAAAGAAAATAATCAGGAAATGTAACAAAGCAGGGATCATATTTACAGAGAAGATACAGCTAATGGAAAGTAAAATGAATGATCACAATGAGCAAGCCACCAGTGCTAATGAAGGAAGACTGATAGGAAATGCTGAGAGGATGAGGGAGGAAGGGGCTGCAAGGTGGAGGATACAAATTAATGTGAAAGAGTGGGAAGAAGGAATCAACTTTGACTTGTGGAGATGGATACGGCGAGCACGTCCCACATCACTTAATGAGGGGGAATGATGGGGTTGAGAAGTGACAGAGGGGGAGATGGAGTGCAGTCATTGGAAGAGTTTGGAGGATGAATAGTTTCGCATGCTGACAGTGATCTGGGAGAGGGGTAGTCAAGACTGATGGAGCAACTGCATTCAGGTACCTGCTTCAGGAAGTTGATTGGTGGAGGTTGGTTTAGTGATGTAATGCTGTCCAGTGAGGTTTAACTTAGTCTAGAAACTTAGTGTTGGCTAATTCTGCTCGACCGTCTTTAGATTGTTGGAAAAATTTCACGTTCTTTTTTTCTTTTATCATGTTGAGTAAACTTCACTCAATCGGTTTATCATTACATGCCAAAGATGACGATAATAATGATCCTAGTACTTGTTTTATTGGTTTGAACAAGAGGTACAAAAATTATATTCTCCATGGCTAGTTTCCAACTTTGTTGATGTGTGCATGCAGTGTGTAAACTAATTAGAAAGGCATATTGGTCACGATACCATCTTTTATTAACTAGCTGTGCATGTTGTTTTATTTTATTTTAGTTTATTTTTTAAGAAGTTTTCCTGTTGTAATTTTCCTCCTTAGTGCAATGTAAAAATTTAAGTTGATTACATTTTTACATTTTTTTCCTACCAGCTGGCAGAAAAAGAAAATGTGATCTCTATAACACATTTCTTTCATGAAAACTAACAAACTTTGTTTGTTTTAGGGGGGTTTGTCCAGGTAACTCATTTTTATTGCATTATGGCTTAAATTATATATGAGAGCTGCTTTAGTATGAATAACAGGTGGGAACCTGAGAAGTAAGCAGACCATTTTTTCCCATAAGATGTTTTCTTTTCTAATTTTTTTTCAGGAGTCAAAATTTGAGTTCAATTTAATATTACAGAGAATTTTAGATGCACCTTGCTAGCCATGCTAGTTAGCCTGGTATGCGTACTGTTCATATATAACAGTGCTATTCGGGCCTTTTATAATGCCTTAAAATATACATGCAAGATAATTAACGCTAGATGAAGGACGCTTTACCGGTGACAGAAGAGGACTACTTTCTAGTCTTAATATTCCATGATTGTGATTTTATAATTTCTTCAACAGAATGGAAACCAAAACGAGTTCTGTGTCTAATAGGATGAATTTTGAATATCATTCTCTTATTTTTTTTAAAGTTTATTTTCTAGTCCTGTGGATGCATGCTGGCAATAACATCCTAGAAACTTACACTTGCAATCATTTTAAAATTCTTCAAAAATTATGCACTTTCCATAGTCTGAAGTCATGCAGTGATAAAAGTAACAGTCCCCTATTATAAGATCTACATCCTCTTCAGCTTTAGTCACACATGATGTTGATAAGCATTGTTTGCATGCCGGCTCGGAGTCTCACATCTGAAATTAAGTGCATTCATCTCCACTGTGCTGAGAAGGGTGGTAATTAAAATGTGTTGGAATACAGTGCAGTCATTACAAGACCTGCAATGAAGCATCACTAACAGATCTCAACAGAGACGAGGGCTTTGGCCAAACTCAAACTTTAAACCCAGTACTTTTCCATGTTTGAGGCTGTTTTGATTAGAAAATAAGAATCTCTGCAGGTTGGAGTTTGTTTATAATGCGGAGTTTTGAATGAGAAGATTTGCAGTTTCATTTACTGTATCGGTCCTTGTTGAATCGTTGATGTCCCTGCAGGTGACTGAACTAACTTTTCTAAAACATTGATTGCCACACATTCTGTGGAGGAAATAATAACCTTGCAGGTAGCTCTGCTGTCTATAGTGATTTCCCCCCAGCGAGGTACTGACAGCTCATTACCTCAGAATTCCTTCTTCACACTGATAATTCACCCAGAAAGCCATGCATGTCACCCCTTGGTTTCTTTCCCTTTGATGAGTGTGCTTCATTTATGTGAATGAGAAGACTTAATTTTGCTTTTCAGTTATTTTTACTGAGACAGCTGAACGTCAGGTCATACCAGCATTTTTACAGCAGACAGTCCACAGGAAATACCAGACTTTATAGATCATCTCGATGAGATAAAGTTAATCAATCCAGTTTAAACATTTATGTAGATTCCTGCTTAGTCGATCTTAAACATCTTAAACATGGCAGCAGTGATCAATCTTAAGTTAACAGTAATGACCATAAATGAAATGGAAAGTCAAAAATTGAGCGATGATGCAGATTCTTTGCACTTGGTTCTTGCACACCTCTCGTCCCTGTGATAGTGGCAGAGATAACAGTGTAAGGCTGGAGTCGGGTTCAGCATCTCAGAAGAGACGTACAACAGGTTTCAGGTTAAGGTCGCGCCGTTGCTACTTGCACACAGGTTTGAGCAATAACACTGATTTTATTGGATGTGAGAGTTTATATATATTTTTATATAACTGTTAAAATTTAACACGGTGAACTTAACAAGGGAATGATATAATGGAATGTGATGTACAGTAAACTGTGACAAGGTGAAGTAGTAAGCATAGTTTTGTGTGTGTGTTTCTGTACATCCACAGGAAAACACATCTCCTGTACAAAAGTGATGTTTTCTTTCTTTGGTAGTTTCTTAAAGCCTACATGGATTGCATGTACCCGCGGGTTTAATTCGTCCATGACATAATTGCTACATTAAAGTACTGTACCCCACAGTGTTTCTGTTTGGAACATTATCTGCTCAAGAAACAAAAAAGCAGCAAGAGGGACATCATGCAGCAGCAGATTGTGTGTGGGTGAACAGGCAGGGATGTTTTTGTGCACCCCCCCTCCTTATTTTTTAAAATAAATACATAAGAAAACAACATTCCCTTTACTGTCAGCCCTTTGGTTCTTGCCTGGGAAATCCTCTTCAGTCACTGCTGCATCTGCGTCATCAGGAGCAATTTTTACCACTTTCAACCTCCCACATGATGGCAAGCTTGAAAAACAAAGCGAGGCACTATGGGAAACAGAGGTGATTCCCCTGCCTTCTTTTTAAACCTCGTCTGTCATCTTGAAGCAGCTTGAAGGATATTTTATTTTCATTGTGCCTTTCTAGTGTAATCTGTACTAAATGTCCAGAGAATTGCTTTTAAACCTTAGTTTTTAACTCAGATCCTTTTTATTCCTTACCACCATAACACGTTTTACAGTGAAAGTCCGTAAAATTAGAATCTTACATGCTTTCAAGGGATATCCTTATTTCCAAGGTCATTCTCATGAAAGCTCTCCATGTCAGTGGGGTTTTCACCTCATTAAACAAAGATCGGCGTGGATGTCGACGAAACAGCGGTGCGGGTTTCTTTTCTGAGCTGGTTTTAATTGGCTGTAAGGTTGGGACAGGAATTCCACCTCGGTGCCCGAAGGTATCTCCAAGAAGAAAAAGTGGATTCATTTGCATAATTAGGGTTGGAACATATTAAGAGGAGAGGCACAGTAGAGTAATGAGCCAAGAAAATGAGAGTAAGAGTGCAGAGCGGCATATGACACCAGCCATGTTTAGATCTGAACGCAGCGAATCTCTCAGGGGAGGCTCGCTAATGACTTTGATTTGTCTGGAGATGAATCAAAACAGTTGCTGCCTCCGCCTTCTCCCACTCCCCAACTCTGAATCTGTCCTCCTCAAACAAACACCTCCACCTCCTGTTGATATTGTTGTTCCAGTGTACAGGGTAGAATTGGCTCAGCGAGCGATTGTACAGCAGCCTTGTTTGGTTTTCCAGTTTTGGAGATTATGCTTGTGGAAGAATAGGCAGATACTTTATGGTGCTGAACGTCCCCTGCAATTACATATGCCACACCATCCCAGTTAGCAAATATTTGATGGTGCAGAGACTATGAACCTTATTGTCATGCAATACAGTTCTCACATTTATCATGTTTCAGTTTGCAGTTGTGCTCGTCTGTGTTTGCAGACATCGCTGAATTGTTAATTCATGGCCAAAGCACCCAGTGTACCTTTTTTTCTTTTTTTCCCCAAATCTGTGATGCTACTATGCTTGCATTGGTTGCAGTTATCAAATTATCATACACTTTTTTTAGGTTAGTTAAATATTCTATCACTATATCATCATCATGTGTTATAGCACTCCCTGAAGAGTGCTTGTCAGGCCAGTTGTGATATTTATTAACCCAAATGAGCCTCCACACATCCCAGGGATATCTGTTCTTACAACAGTGAGCAAGATGACATCCAGTTACAATAATACAGTCAAGAAGAAGCAAGAAACCAGAGTTGACAAAAGCTAAAAGCTGCAATATATTGCCAAAAGTATTCGCTCCTCTGCCTTCACACGCATATGAATTTGAGTGGCATCCTATTCTTAATCCTTCCAAAGCCGACTCTTTGCAGCTATAGCAGCTTCACCTCTCCTGGAAAAGCTTTCTACAAGCTTCAGGAGTGTGTTTATGTGAGGTTTTAACCACAGACACATTTGTGAGGTCTGACACTGATGTTGGCGAAGAAGGCCTGGTTGTTTCCTACTATTACGTGTGTTTATGCAAAGCTAAGCAGCTGCTGACTGTAGCCTCTGATTTAACACTTGTAAAACTACCCTGTGCATGAACAGAATGCGGATGTTTTGTTTATAATCCACAGGGTTAGCTATCTACCCAACCCCTAAAACAACAAATCGGTCATCTAAGTCAGCAAATCGGCAACCAGTCTCCATGGTCTCATTATTGACAGTACACAGATGAGTCACTTTATGGATTGTGACAGTGGGCAGAATGAATAAGAGCAGGACTTTGTAATTGAATTTTTTGTTTGTTTCTCTGCATCTAAGCTGTTGGATCTTATAGATGTCAGAGTAATTTGTTTTAAAGCAGATAATGAGAATTTTCTTGTTTTTGGAAATCGCTTGAGAACAGGAAACATTAAGACTTTTTTTATGAATAATAGTTGATGATTGAAAGTCATCTGGTAAGTGTATAATCCGTCGTGCTGTATGGTCACTGATAGAGAGAAAAGCCGTTCTGGTTGTGTTAAAATCAGTGTTTTGGATTTTCAGATTTATTGCAGCAGCTGCTTTTTCCTGTTTCACACTCAAGCTATCGATGTCTGCTGGGGGAAGATGGCCCCAATTACTTCTTGTCTATATGTGATTAACAGAGATTTGCCTTTAAACTCTAAGTGCAAGGATCTGTTCAACACTTATCTTCTGTCCAGCTCACCTCGGACATGGACCAGTAGCTTCAAGCGTGCTCCTGATTGTGCTCCAAACCACATTGGACACATGGAATATGAATTTACATTTCTAATAGTTTGAGTAACGCAGAATGGTCGAAGACGCCTCGAGATAATTTATCATGACCGGTGTCGTTTTGCATGTATTGCAGTCACATAAGTGTTGTCTCAATCAGGCGAGTGCATCTCTGAGCTGTTAACATGATTGGCCTTAATTAATTCAGAGTTTTCTGATATCAGTCCCAAATGTAGTCTGCAATCAAGTGTTTTTTTTTGCCTAATTGAGGCCAAGTGCCACACTAAATTACTTTATGGAAAATTGAAAAATTGGATCATGGCAGTTTTATTGCTGTTTGGTTACAGGTGGATATGTGAGAGGGGAAGAAGACAGGAAAGAAAGCCAAAGCCCAAAGCTCATATCCTGCTAGTGTGTACTGATGCTTCCTGGGAAGATATTCAGAGGGGAGGAATAAGAGTTCAAAAAGTAATATCACGCTGTAGCACAATAAGTCCTCAAAGTTAAAGCTGCAGAAGGCTAGATAAAAATGTGTACAGCCAAATAGTTTCAGTGTAAGCCTACAGGGTGTTCTCCTTTGCTGCTCAGGTGCAGCGGCTGTGGTTCATACTAAAAATGTTGTTACAACTATTTAATAGGTTACTGCTAACTTTAGCAATCATAGTCCTTTGGGGATGACTTTTAATGACTCCAGTGCTTTCTGACACTTGTTCTAGTGTCACAGTGATGTTGAGTTGGGGTTTTTTCAGTGTACCTGGCATATAGGGTTGTTCCAAGCTTCTTGGAAAACTTTTGTGGATTTAGGTTTTCTCCATATTGTCTCTCTCAGTTGGTCCTTGTTTTGAATCTGTGGGGAGATTGCATATTCTTCCAATGTCTGTGTAGGTTGTCTCTGGGTTTTCTGGCTTCCCTCACAGTCCTGAGATGTGAGTGGGGTTGGGTTTTAAAGTGGTGATTCTGCCCAGGGTGTACCTGCCTCTCGTCCTATGGCTGCTGGAATAGGCTCTAGCAGCTCCATGACCCTGAATTGGATACACAGACAAAGATGGATGGATACATATCAGACACAGTTTTTCCTCAGTTTAAGAATAAACTATCATTCATGATAGTGTTCTCTTTAGCACACTGCATGTTTTAATTACTCCAGAAGCACAGGCGTGGTTTATTTCTATATAACTCAGAGCAGGAAAAATCATTTATCATAATGTTGAACCTTAATTTCCTGTGGAAAAAAAAATGGTAACATATGTATTTGACTAATAATTCTTCATAGTGTAAACAAAGTTATTTTTTTGCCAAGATCTTCTCTCTTAGGTGCTGAAAAGATGACGTTGTAGTAGGAGTGCTGCTTCCTTTCTACACACGTTAGACCAGTATTGCTGTTGGGGTAGCTAATAATTGCCCCCAGCCTGGTATGTCTACTATAAATATGAAGGATGATGTGATCCGGAGTCTTTGACAATGAGGTTGCTGAATGGGTAGTTGACAAAAAATGTACAAATAAGCAGTTTACTTTATCCTCAACTTATAGGCTGTATTGGGATTTGGACAGAGTGCGTTTATCTCTTAAAGCTCCAGACTACACAAGCATTTTCATAACCAATTCTCAGCATATGATAAAACCACAACTGGAAAAATTATATACAAGCATCTGCACTGGGAAAAACCAGCAGTTAAAAAAGAGTCCACCCCTGCAGAGCTAATGGGCTGCATCATTTCAACCAGGCATTTAAGAGAATTATAAGTTGTTTGGATCCCATCTAAATGCTGCTACATGGGTACATAAATTGACATGAAAACCTACACATTTAAAAATATTTTCCACAGTCTATCAAGGGGCTGGCATAAACATGCGAAAGCTGAATTTCTCTCAAACCAATTGTGGACTTTTATTTTATTTTCCCCCTCAAAATTACAAATGCTGTTTGAGGCCTTCCAGAGTATTATAGTATGTATGGAATTCATATAAAGACATTTGTGGCTCCAGAGGAAACTGCATGAAGTGTGTATGATCAGCTGGAACTGAAGTCAGTTCGTGTGCAGTGAGAAAAATGTGAGCTTACTCAAATCTCTGTAGCTGATTGTGATCTGAGCCTCGGAGCTGTCGCCTACATTAAAGTATTTGCATAACACCCGATTCTGTATGTTGAGCAAATTATACCAAGTTTTCTAAACATCCATCGTGGGTCTGAGAATATTATTAAAGGTCAAGTGTAAAGGATCAATGATAATATAGTGTATATTTCCATTTTACAGTTACATTTTTTGGGGAAAAATAGATATTGTTTCTATACTTTAGTGGATGCTTGTCAATCAGCCTATTAACAGTGACAGTGATCTGTTTTGAACACACAAACACAAAGATGTTAGGCAACAGATCCTTTAAGTCCTGTAAGTCATGCGGTGGGGTCTCCGTGAATCGGCCTTATTTGACCAGCACATCCCACAGCTGCTCGATTGGATTGAGTTCTGGGGAATTTGGAGGTCAAATCAATGCAAAGTCATTGTTTAGCTCCTCAAACCATTTCTGAACCGTTGTTGCTTTGTAGCAATAGGCCTGCTGAATAGGCCGCATCCATCAGGGAACACTGTTTCAATGAAAGGCTGTGCATGGTGTGACATAATGCTTAGGTAGATGGTACGTGTCAAAGTAACATCCACATGGATGGCAGGACCAGAGGTTTCCCAGCAGAACATTGCCCAAAGCATCACACTGCCACCGGCTTTCTTACTTCCATTGCTCTGTGGGCCAGTTCTGATGTTCACGTGCCCATTGTTGGTGCTTTCAGCAGTGGACACACTGACTGTGTGTGTCTGTGCAGCCATGCACAACAAACTCTGATGCTCTGTGTGTTCTGCCACGTTTCTATCACTTGGACTTTTCTTGGACTCCTTTGATAGATACTGACCACCGCAGGGACAGTCTGTCCTTTGTCAAACTCACTCAAATCCCTAAACTTGGCCCATTTTTCCAGCTTATAACACGTCAACTTTCACTTCCTCCCTAATTCATACAGGTGCCACGGTGAAAAAATAAACAGTGTTATTTACTTCACCTGTTGGTGGTATATGTACACTGTGCACTTGTTCAGAATAGTGTTAGCTAAACTTATACCCACACACTCTTGTTAGTTTATTAACTCTCTCTATAAACTGCTAGAGAATCCTCTGAGGAATCCCACAGCTGTCCAGTTCTAATTTCAGTTTTTCCTCAGTGTCTGGATGTGCTGTGGAGGTCACAAAAGGGGGCTGTGGGTTGTTTCATCATTCTGCTTTATCCACAGTTAGGTCTGGCAGGAAGTCAAGACTTTTTTTGCAGGTCATCCCAGTATGGGGCCACTAAAGTGTAATGGCACACAGCCATCTCACTATTGCTCTCCCACACTATTGATCTGTTTTATTTCGAGACGCTGCTGTACAGCAAAGATACTAGAGCTAAAGCGTTATTTTCTCTTATCACACTCACAGTTTAGTGGAAACAAAATTGTTGAGGAAAAAATCCAAGTATTTGGTAAAGTGTGAACCATGTGCTTAAGGCGGGCTGCGTTATATCATGCCTCGGTTGTTTCAATACAGGCAGGAAGGCAAATGAAATTAGAAAGCAATGGAAAACAAACAGAATGAAAATATTGAAGGTTACCACTTTATTTATATATTTTTTACATGTTAGGATCACTGGTGGGAGCATGTTAGTCGATGGTGCTGTTTGGATCGGGTCTTTACATTGTGAGGACTTTGGGTGACATCTGCCTTGTGTTGACACTGCAGGCTTTGGCACCTTAAAACCAGATTTTAGCTGAAATGAAACAACATTTGAAGAGCCATGAGCCAGTCTAGTCACATTGTTGGCCTAGTTTTGTTTTTATATTCATTCATGGCATTTCTATATTCTCTCTTATACAAGAGAGCCTCTCACATCTAATGTGATACTTTTATGAAGCACTAAAGAGCACGCTCTTATTTCCACTCGTATTCTGACATGTAGCAATAGGTGGAATTGTTAAATGTCTCAAAAGGTTTGAATGATCATCTTAACCTGTGCATCCCCCTTTTGAGTGCAGCTGAAAGTGAAGAATAAGGATGCAAAACAATGGCAACCTTGGGTGCTGCTCTGCACACAGTGAGCCAGCTGAGTACAGCAATATTGTTGAAGAGGAAAACACAGAGATTGAATCAAGGGCGAAAAGGGAGAGAAGTATTATTTTGGTAAACAGAAGTCACGTAGCCACCAGTCGGGAATTAAAGCGAACGCTTTGGATGAGTAATGCTGCTGCTGCCGTGGTCGTGGTGCGTACAGGCTGGAAGCAGCCCTCGGTAAGGTGTCCCGAGTGGAGACGAGCCAATATTTTTCTACCAAGCTCATAAACTGCAACATAACCCCCAATCTTTCTGCTACAGGCTGCTGCTGTGGAGTTGAGCAAGTCTGCTTGTTTAGGGTGAAGCTTCTTAAATATGCTTCTGTTAACTGTTAATAATTACATACAGTGTTGGGTTTTGAGGAGAGGGGACAGATGGACAGCGATTACTCAGACCTTTTAGAAACATGTTGCAATGAGAGCAAATTTATAGCCGAGTAAATTTGCCTTCGCAAACTTATTAGACTGCATATGTTGCCACAGGACGGCCCGAAATCAGCAGACTTGTAGATGTACTGGCCTCCTGCTCCAACAACGTGGAAGTGTTTTATGTCACCTGAAGTAAGCGGGCTCCTATCATCTTTTCGTTGTAGCAGATGGAATATTTGATGGAAAGACGAGAGATATCAAATGAGCCGTTGTTATGGGGATAATTCTAAAAGGGGCAGATGGCTTTGGGGAATATCACAGGCTGGTGGGTTATTTTTAGACTTACTGCAGCACACCTCAACCTTTCAAAGCACATCCTCCGCCTCCGTTGGAGCATTCATCAATGACCCTGCCTTGCCAGCGGCCGCTGGCCGGGATGAGCTGTTAAACTCTGCTGACCTGGTCATCTGGGCCAGAGCACAACTCTTTGTTAATGTTAATCCTGCTGGATAAATCACTGTCGGTGTAGTAAGCCTCACCAGTAAGCCTGGTTTTACTTTACACAAGGGCTTTTGGTCGTGAGCAGGTCAGAGAAATCACTGTTGATTGTTCTTGATTTTAGCGATTTGTCGTGTACTATTTATTATTCAGATATGGAGTTATCTTTAATAATTACTAGCATTACTGTAAGCCTCTTCTCTTGACGCCATTGCTTTTCTTGCACCACAAAGGCATGCACGCTCATTGTCGACATATCGCTGATGTAATCAGTTTTCTGCGGCGTTAACTCTCCGTGTTTAACGAGCATTTCCTACACGAAGTGTGATGAACGTGACATCTGTATTTGTTTGGCTCTAACTCATCCTCTTCTCGCTGTTGCTGCACAGTATTTGAGAGTGAATCTTAATGAGCTGTATTGACACCCGCGGTGACGCACGTTATAGTCTAGTAAACACTGGCAAATCACCCGGTGTCGGTCGTCATCCTTATCTTCACCTGCGCTCCTACTTCAAGGGTGACAGAGACACTGCGAGGGGCGGAGAGGCTTGTTTAATCAGAGTTGCGTTTTGATCGGTGGCTTTCATACTCGCAGGAGAAAGTGTCGTCTCTCTCTCTCTGTTTCCTTCCTGGTTGCTGTGGCGACGCCTGCTGCAGCGCTTCACTTCTGCCAACTCCAGCAGCATCTGGGCAGAAGTGTGTGTGAGTGCGTTACACATATTATGTAACAAGTTAGCACAGGCACCAAATTAATAAACAGATCAATTTCTCTCGTTTCTTGGAGTTTATTAATGAACCCGTCACAACCCAACAAATCAATACATTAAAAATGAGCTGAGTTCTCTCCCAAGTCAGTTCTTAGAAAACACACACATCCCCTGTGATGCACCTGTTGCTCCTGCAGCACTTGTTGGAGCAGCATTTGGATATTTAATCCTCCTTCATGCTGACTTTTACCTAATCTGTGTTTTGTGGCGTCTTTCGCTTGCGTAATTCCCTCAGCTGGCCAAACTGCTCTATGGCTCATTTACCACCTCATTTTCTTTGCTGCTACCCAACCCTCGTCCTCCTGCCTGGTCTGACGTGAAGTTCAGATGAGGATATTTATTTCACATTTTTTCTAGGATCTGAGAGCTAAGCAATCGTTTGGTTTATCGCTTTCCAGCCACAGATCATTGTAATTGAAGTTTTATTAGAAACAAAAACAGGATTTGTGGAAGCACAAGCACAACCTTACTATTTAAAGAGACGATAATGAACATTTTTCTGCTTAACAGGGAACAGGCAGTTTTAAAGGGTTAAAAATAACAGTTATTGAAAGTTGTCCAAAACTTGTAAACTTTGGGTTTCATATTAAATCAGCGTTTTAAGTTTCTCACTTTGAAATATCAGAGATGAGACCTTAAGCTAACATTAGTTGAAGAAGCTGCAGTGTAGAGCTAAGACTATATGCATCAACAAATCACATCTCCTCTTAAGCTTTGGTAAATAATTTCAGACACAATCATAAATCTTACTGATAACAAAAGGTATCACTTAAAGTGTACTTGGCGTAGACTTTGCCTGGAAAATTTGAAGCTGTGCATATAGAATGACTGTGTAGATACACAAAAAAACTCAACTTTAATCAGATTTTCATTACAAACGTGTTCTCCTTAACTTGTTCTGGATTATTTTTTCCCATTTAAAGCCTGTGAGATGAAACTCATGCTTATTCAGCCTTCATAAAACCTCGACGCAGAACTTAACAGAAGGCTTTGGAGATAAACTGCGCACCGTGGTTCTCTCAGTTCTGCACAACAACAAGAAGAACACGGCAGATGCTTTTCAAAAGCTGGAGGGACTCGTAGACGTTTGCAGATGCGCCCAGTGAGCCATAGCCAGTCAGAGACCTTGATCTCTCCCGTCTTGGCTGGCTTTTACTTTGCTCGTATGTGCTAATTTACCAATTTGATGAAATCCTTTTTATATAATCATAGGTAATTGCATCTATTTCTAACTCTTGTGGAATTTTCCTCTTAGCAGTGGCCCTCTTTTTCTTCCCACTTGTTGTTTTTCTGCGTTGGTTATCTAAGTCAGAAGATTGCCTCTGTGCTGATATGCAATCGAGGATGGCAGAGTAGAGAAACTGCAGCAAGTGTTCAGGCTGTGGGTGTGTGTGTGACAGAGCTGCGCGTGTGTGGGAGTTCATCAGCTCATTACAGACTAACCATCCTCTTTTGTTCGCTTTTAATGTGAAAGAATTTGTTTCCAGTTTTAGAGTCAATGTAGGCTACCTATAATTTGCACATCTCCTAGCAACAAGACTTTGAACAAACTAAATATAACTACTTGCAAAGGTGTCACTATAGGCTGAGCGCTTCTGGCTATGAAAGAGTTATGTTTTGTGCGTGTGTTTATGGATGGGTGTGTGCACGCACATCACCAGAGGTCTTCCAGTAAGAGCAAAAGTCCGTAATTTTCCAAATGCTCTTCACAACAGCGTGAGGTGATTACAGTGTTGGAATAACAGCAAGCAAGTCAAGTAGATCTCTGCTGCACATTGTAGGAATACTTGATCATGTGCACGTCCACATGGCTAAACCTACTTAGTTTTGACACAATGTAATAAGTATTTGCAGGAAGAGGCCTGTATAGAGACAATGCGCGGATCACAGAGCTGCAGTTTCTGCTAAGTGAGTTCGTGTACTGGAAAAGGCAAAGTAGTTTGACTCGTACCGGGAAATGCATTATTTATACATGCACATAGCTATCAAATTAATATTGGTGGGACAGTGCATGTAATGGGGGTTAAATGCACGCAGAACACATTGCAGTTGGAGCTCAGTTGCTTGAGCGGCCACAAAATGATCCGGGTTTAGAGCAGGGAATGGATCACTGTGCTGTTAAAGAAGTCAACACTTTCTTTTCTAAAGAAAGAAATATCTGCTGCTGTGAATAAAAACAATAAGTACTCGAAACAAAACAAACTTCTTTTTATTCTAGACTACAAAAGTACAAAAAGTGTGGAAGAAGCCTCGAGCTAAATTTAGTAAGAACTGGAAAATCTACAATATTGCAAAAAATAAACAAAGACAGTTGATGATATTATCTTCATAATCCAGCCTTACTCTCAGGGCTATATTAAAGTTAAATAATAATAATATAATCATAATGGGATTTTTAATTGATTGCATTGAGATCTTGGACGTCCACTTTAAGCTCTTAAGACCCGAAGTCTTTCATGGCATGCATTTTTAATTTCTCTTGGTTATTTGGGCTGATTGGGACCTTTATTAATGCAAAAACAAAGAATTATGTAATTTATTTTAACCTGATATGCATTTTAACTACAAAAATACTTTTCTTTGCAGGATATTGCACTGTTATGTGGATTGTTTATTCCAATCCTGGTCCAATATCAGCAGAGTAGCGCAGCATTTTTCAGTATAATCATTACAACATATGACAATCTTGCCCACTTACAGCGTTCTTTCTTTTTATTTTGCCAAATTTTTGTACTTAAAATTATAAAATTTCAATTTTTTTTCAATAACAAGAGTTTCACATTGTATGTTGAGTCCAAATGTCAAAGACGGGTGAAGCAAAACATGATGAGCAAGGGCTGGAACTAAACCAGAGAGGGAGAAGTGTCTACTGAGGTCATAGATCCGAGGAGGACGATGTTGTTTCTACAAAATGACTTCTTGTTGCTACCAGAGGAGCTGCACCCTGCTGGCCACTCGAAAAAAATGCAAGCTTCAGCCAGTTAAAGTTAGCTTTACTTTTTAGATCCAGAAACTTCTCTATATGCATCCTATGAAGTCTAGACAGACGCTGAACACAAATAATAAAAAGAAGGAGAAGAAAAGCTCTCGTAGCCCCTCAGTGTGTGCTGGTGGTAGTGTGTGTTGAGTGAAGTGTGTTCTTTAATACAGACGTGAGTCTCAATGTCACCCTCCTGTAGCTCCAGCCTCCCTGGGGCTCTCTCTCACTGGCTGTGACAGCACAGCCTCAGCTGCCCACACCCGTCCTCGTTCCCCCGCCTTCCTGCTGGATTGCCTATCTTAATACTTCCCCACTTGCCACCACCCCTCACTGTACACAACAGATCGGGGCACCAGCGGCAGCGAGCTCAGCTCTTTCATCTGCCTGTCACACAGACTGAGCCGCTCTGACTCAGTGTTTATCACAGCCGCAGGTGTTACACTAGAAAGTATATGACAAGTGGTTTTCACGTGTGCGTGTGTGTGTGTGCGTGCACTGCTGTTACTCTCAGAGGAGTCATTACTCAGGTGATCTTTTCGGGAGCCCCTGAACTCCCACGTTTGAAGTCGATCTTCTTCTTAGCCTGCCCGGAGCGTGTAGGCGTTCAGTTCACTGAGCTCATTGTTCAAAACAAATCGTTGTCTCTCCCCCTGCACCTTAGCCAAACAGGGAACACATCAGGACTCAGTGGCCAACCTTTAGAGGAATTGAACTGAACTCACTCAGTGTGGATTTATTTCTTTTGCGGTTGTGAGTGTGTGTGTGTGTGTGTGTGTGTTGGGTGGTTGTTATATTACTACAATGAACCCTTGCTAGATTTGAATGTTGTTGTTTTTTTATTCTTTCTCTCTTGTCCTGCCCATACTGATCCTTTCTGTCGTCCTTGTTCTGTTTTGTTTCAAGATGTGTTGGTGAATAAGAAACCGTGTGACTGCGATGTCATCGCCGACTGTAAAGTGGGGGATGCTGTGAGCCTGGAAGTAAAACTGACCAATCGCAGCAAGAATTCAGTGGGGCCCCTGGCTCTGAACGTGGTGCCATATCAGGACTATCAGAATGGAGTCCAGAACTACGATCTGGAGGACGGAGTCACCTTCATCGGCTCCAACACCTTCTACATTGATACGGTCGGTCAGAGCCACAGTTCTATATTCATGTTGTTTCCCAGCAAAGACCTGAGATATGCAAATACAAATCTATTCTTAATGGTGATAGGTCGTTGCAGCAGAGGTCACATATACTCAATTGTAACACAGTCACATCACAGGAGTTTAAGCTGATATTGTAATGGGCTCAGTAATTCCTAACTAAGGTAATTGCATTTTTTAAGCTCATAATTTCTGGAAAGAGGCATAGTTTAGTCTTCTTAGTTTAGTTTCCCATATATGCTGCACATCTGGGAACGGCAGAGACAGACGTGACTTTTGTTTTGATCGATTGCACAAGTCACTGTCAGTTACTTTAAATAGAATTGAGTGGCTAAGTAGACGCAGAGGAAAACACACTGGAAAGTCTAAAGGTTCTACTTTTCTTAGCAAAACAACCCTAACGCCTCAAAAGACGGCATGGTCCTTTTACTCTCATCGTAAAAAATTTCTATTGGCTCTGAAGAGATCCTCAGAGTCAGTATTTGTATATAACCGCTTCTCATTTCTGATGTTAAACAAGCTGCAGGCTGTTGAACAGGATTCGTCTGGTGCCAGAACAAAGAGTTTTAAAAGCACATGAAAGAATACTTGAATTCTTCGCTTTCATGAATGTGCAGAACTGCTTAATTCTGGCAGTCGTTCTCAGCTGAACGAGAACTTGTCTGCTCTTCATCATCAAAGCCAGTCATGCAGCTGAACCTGCATTAGGGAATAACAGCGAGGTGACCACTAACAGTTCTTACTGCTGTGTCTCTTTTCTGTCGCCAGGTTAAACCCAACGAAAGTACTGTATGTGAGGGTGCCCTGCTTTTCCTTTACACCGGAGATTTCTACCTTAGTATCAAATTCCAGGACGACAGCGCTGGACGAGAGCTTCCTTTGGCCTGGTTCACTCTGCCCAGCGTCCACATCAGAGCGCTCGACACTCCACCACAGGCCGGGGCCTGAGGACTTCAAGGTCATAGACCTGACCAAGAGATCGGGCGTTTTGTTGCTGTTATATGTAAATACAGTAGCATTATAATGAATTGACATGTGAATATCATTTTGGTAAATGTTTCTGCATTTGTATAGTTAACACAACCTGTGTGCTTGGGGTGAATAAAAACAAAACACACAATCTGCAAATTTGCGCGGGGTAATGTCAGGTGAAATGAAATTCTCCATCCTTTCTGAGCGCAGCCATTTAGTGCAATCACAGCAGGGAGACAAAGTAAATCGGCTCGTTTCCTGGTTAAGACAGCACAGCAATTCACACTGTTAACCAGCAGCAACACATGTTAACAATGTTGATCACTGAGGAAGCAAGCTAGCTAGCCTCAGATACAGGAAGTCATCTTATTAGCTGTGCAGCAGCATCTGATTTTGTGTAGCCCTGATTTGTCAGACTGTGGATTGCTCTGTGTTACACATACTGTGTGGTTGGTTGTCAGTTGTAAGTCAAGGGGGAGTAAGTGTGCTCATGTTTTCATATTGTCCGAAAAACAAGCTGGTTTGTTAAGTTGGGTGCATGCGAACCAAAGTTAGCCTGCTTTTTTAGCCCATAGAGGTCAACTGGGGGATATTTGGACCAACACTTCCTGTTCTGTACCAGCCTCAGTTTTAACAAAGGCTGATGCATTAAAGAAGGCTGATAAAATATAATATGAAAACCTGAGCACACTTATATCTGAGCATTGCCAGCAGTTTCAAGATCCACCATTTACTTGCACACAACCACAGTCTGCTCACAAAGCCTGCTGTTCCTGGCCTGCACATTCAGCATATTCACAGGAGACATGGCTGCTATATGAGAAGAAGGTGACCTTGAACAAAAGTTTAAGTTAAGAATGGTTTTGATTTTCTCACCTCATATACTGGCTGGTTAGAAGCAGCCTGCTGGATAAGCCACAGAAAGGTAGCGCAAGACTCAACAAGGACGTGCAAAACGATGCTAGTGCTTTTTTAGTTGTTATTACTACAGTGCCAAATTCTGGGTTTAGCCAAGAGTGAACACTGAAACTGTTTCCACTGTTGTATGGACTTACCTCAGCCTGTATCAGTACACTGAATTATGGATTTGAGTCTCTTAGATTAGGCCTGTTGTGTGTGACTTATGATAGCTGTAAATATATGTTAAAAGAAGACGGCTATTGTTCATTTGGGCATCATTAAAGTTTTCATTTGTCTATCCAAGCCATTAAATATTCGTGCTTCATTTATCGTGCCCACTGAAGTGACCTTTACTATAACCGCTTTTTGCGGACGCTCGATTCTGACATTTACATTCTTCAAAATCCATGAACTGCAATTAGAGAGAAAAATATTACAGAGTAATAATCATTTTAAATGTTGAATTAATGCTGGAACAGCCAAACGCCGTGTTGTTGACCGGTGATAGATTGCAGGCTGTTTGTGCACTTTGAGTTATACACAGTATATTTATAGCCTGTGATTGAGTAGCAGCTACACTGAGACTTACCACAGTGTACACATCTGTGTTTTAATGCTCATTGATGCACTGGGAGTTACCCAGTGCACCCACAGCACTGCTAATAGAGTCCATTTGAAATCTGTTTTCCAGTAACAGTTGAATTTCTGCAACCTTTCAGGTTACTACAGGTCCCAGCGGAGTCTGAAAAGAAGGCTAATAGCAAGCTCTCCCACCACCTGACACTGAAACTGTACCATGAAAGAGTTTGTATTCATATAAAGTTGTAGACAGGTTTTATAGATGTATTTCAATGGACTTCTTTTTGTTTTAGTGCTGTGATGTTTTCTCCTGCATACAATGCAAACAGTTCCAAACTCATGCCCCCTGTACTGATGAGTTTATCTATGCATTTATTTGTTAGACTATTAATAGATTCTGCGCATGAGCGCCTATCAGCTCAATGTGCAACTCATTTAAAAATGAACTGTAGCTCCAGGTGGGTCCTCCTGCATTCATATGGTAAAAACATATTTTCTCTTAAACACAGTTGTTGATATCAAAGTGTGCACTCTGAGCTTCTGGCCGACAGACGGTGCAGTACACTCTCACTTTCAAATGTGCTGGACCTGAAAATCAACCTAAATAACAAAGCAAAGGTAGCAATTAAACGTATCCTACTGACTTTAAGTAATTTTGATTACATGTCAATCTTTTCCTTAATAATTAATTATTTGAATAACTAATAATACTTATTTAGCTTAAAATAGCGTAATTCCCCATGTAATTAAATGGAATTTCAGTGTATTGTATTTGAAGTGACAATGTAAGTATATTTACTAATACTTAGACAGTAGAATAAGAAGGTAACAGGTCAGGTTTTTAAAACAATCATACTGTAAATAAATACAAGCAGTGCATAAGTAATTTTTCAGTACTTTTTGGGACAGAGGCTGTATTATGGAGTGTCTTAACCTTGGCTTTGTTGCATCTTTATTTTCCTACATTGTTATTTAATATTCATTATATTGATATGTGTGACGGGTTTTGTGTTATTCAGTTGTCCTTTGTGTACTTATGGTGTAAGATGGGGAAAAATAGTTTTTCTGTTAAATTATCAGGAAATCATGCGCTAGTTGCATTTACTTAGAGTATAATTTTTTGTTTCCTTTAAAAACTTGACTTTTTATGTCCTTATTCTAGCGTATCTACCTTTCAATATATTCAAATAAATATAATTACACTGTAATTTCAAATAAAGTGGGATGACATCCTTAGTCACAGACTGTATTATAAAGTGTTAATAAATTTGACACTGTTTCAGTTGCGTTTTACTCCAAATGGTTGCGTCCTGTCTATGGAGGCAAAGAATCGTGTTTTGGTTTGTATCCCTAGTATTGGAGCACAGATTCCACTAATTCACCGTGAATGCCTTACACGGCCCAGAAGAAGAGCTGAAAAGGAAAAGCAGAAAACTGGAGCATTAAGAAGCAAGTGAACCTTCTGTGTGCTTCAGACTGGCCTGCCTGAGAAACACGGCACGTGTTAGAAAGTATGAATTTTATCCTCGTCGGTCAAACCAAACACTTGCCTGTCTTACAAACGCCACATGTTTGTTAGCAAAGTTCCCTCAGAGCTACTGAAGACGTTTGACAAGCATTTTCACAGACCTGCTGTGGCTTACAGCTTTCTAATTGGTTGTTGGCCAATTAGAAAGCTGTAAGGGAGGAGGATGAGAGCTAAAACCGTAATGACGGACACGCCTGGGTCTCATCTCGTTTTGGCTATTGTTGACTAAATATTTCATCAAAACCTTTACAGGACATTTCATGCGTCGTACTGTCCATCAACATCTTCAGAACTCCAAATGAGGGAATTTCTTTTTAAGGTGGCACACAGGCAGTCCTTGTGGAAACAGTGTCTGGATTTAAAAACAAGCACTTCAAACACATTTTATTGAAGGTGTTTTATTAATATATATATTTTAATCTCATCTTTGTCCCAAACAGTATACTGACCATCCCAGGAGTGAGACCACCCAGAACAGACTTCAGCATCATGCCTTTGAGTTTAAATGAGGTTTCTTATCAAACATCAGCACTGAATTATTAGCCCCCAAGCTTCATTAACTTGCAGCAAACCTGTAATTCTGATTGTAATCAGCCTAACAATCATCCATCAATCTGATGTACTTCCTCTCTGCCTGAAATTAGATTGTTTCAAACGTGAGGAAAGTCTTTAGTTTCAGAAAAAACGAGAGCCGTAGTGTCTGTATGAAAACGGTGATGAAAATGACTCTGCAAGAAGCCAGAGTTCAATTAAATCTCCTCTCTTTCAGTACTGACTGCTAAGTCATGTCCATTCACATATATCGGCAGC